>NW_027361770.1:20255000-20540000 GCF_039654945.1 Dendrobates tinctorius
TGGATCCATTTTCATTCCTGTGGAGGAAACAATGTAACCGAGGAAAGGCAAAGAGGATTGTTCAAAGAGGCATTTCTCAAACTTGGCATACAGTCTGTTCTCTCTGAGCCTATGTAAGACTAGGCGTACTTGCCTCCGGTGCGCGGCCAAGCTAGTGGAAAAAATCAGAATGTCGTCCAGGTAGACAACAACACAGGTATAGAGCAGATCCATGAAAATGTCATTGACAAACTCTTGGAAAACAGCGGGTGAATTGCTTAGACCAAACGACATTACCAGGTACTCGTAGTGATCATCACAGGTGTTGAAGGTTGTTTTCCTTTCGTCTCCTTCCCAGATTCGGATCAAATTGTAGGCACCTCTGAGATCCAGCTTGGTGAAGATTTTGGCCCCTCGGAGGCTGTCATACAGTTCTGAAATGAGAGGCAAGGGGTACCTGTTTTTTACCTTGATTTGGTTTAGTCCCTGGTAATCAATACAGGGCTGCAAGGATCCGTCCTTTTTCTTCACGAAGAAGAATCCTGCTCCTGCAAGTGATGATGATTTTCGGATAGATCCTTTAGCCAAATTCTCCTGGATGTAGTCCCACATAGCTTGAGTCTCTGTCTGCGAAAGAGGGTAAACTCTCCCACGGGGAGGAGATCTTCCAGGAAGAAGATCTATTGGACAGTCATACGACCTGTGGGGAGGAAGTCTTTCAGCCTCCTTTTTCTCAAAGACATCCGAGAAGGACCAATAAGCAGATGGTAACCCCAGCAGGGTAGCAGGTTGGACAGGAGGTGAAACTGGATCAATCCGGGTTAAGCAACGGTCAGAGCAGGAATCTCCCCAAGGCAGAATTTCGCCTGTTTTCCAATTAATGACTGGTTCATGTTTCTGGAACCAAGGCAAACCTAAAAGCAAGGGGTGAGACAAACCAGGGTACACATAAAAATGGATTCTTTCAGAATGCATTAGACCTACCCGGAGTTCCACTGACTCAGGCTGGAACTGGACGGGTTTTGTCAGTGGTTTGCCATCGACAGCGGTCACCTGCAATGGATTGGGAAGAGCCTGGACTGATAAGCGGTAATGATCCACAAGCGTCTGCTGGATAAAATTCCCAGCGGCTCCGAAATCCAACAGAGTCCATAAAATTTTATTGCTCCGCAGGACAGGGAGACCGAGATCTGCAATGAAGGAGAGGAATATTCTCTACCTAGGGTGGCCTCTCCTACAGAGCCTAGGCACTGGATTTTCCTGACTTCTTTGGACAGGAGCAGATCAGGTGTTCGGAACCACCACAATAAAGACAACTTCCCTCTTTGCGACGCGCCTCCTGGCGGCGGCTGGCCAAACTTACTCGGTCAACCTCCATAGCTTCGGGAGAAGGAGATGAGGTAGCCATTTTGGAAGATCTAGAGTCCGGGTGGTGGGACCTCTTGTCTCGCTTGATCTCCATAGAACGCTCCTGAAAATGCAGGTCAATCCGGGTTACCAAGGATATCAGAGCATCCAAGGTGGTAGGCCTGTCCCGTCCCGCCAGCTCATCCTTGATTTTTCCAGAGAGGCCTTCCCAAAAGGTAGCCACCAAGGCCTCATTGTTCCAGGATAACTCAGATGAGAGAGTGCGGAACTTAACAGTATACTGAGCCACCGTGAGAGTTCCTTGGCGTAAGCGAAGCAAGGCAGAGGCGGTCGACGTGACATGGTCAGGTTCATCGAAGGTCCTGTGAAAAGTCTCTAGGAAAGATTGAAGATTATTAACCAGCGGGTTTCCTCTCTCCCATAACGGGTTTAGCCAGGCAAGAGCCTCTTCTGCTAGATGGGACATAATGAAGCCCACTTTGGCACGGTCAGAAGCAAACCTATGCCCCAAGATTTCGAAGTGTAGGGTACACTGATTGAGAAAACCCCAACACTGAGTGGGATCACCATGGAAGCGGGTAGGAGCCACCAGGCGAGGACCCTTGCTTGCCGTGAGAGCAGGCACCTGGTTGCTGGCAGATGTATCGGGAGGAGCCGAGGTCAGCAGAGAATCCATGCGGGTGGACAGGTTACATAGATACATCGTGATCTTGTCCTGTTGATCTCTTAAATGGGTCACCTCTTGGCACAGTTCCATAGTCGTGGAAGCGGTGGCAGAGAGGGTGAAGTTCACATTCGTCAATCATTTTTAAAGTGGAACCTCGGGACCATGGTCCGGGGGCTCCGAAGGGGGCGTAACTAGTGAGCCCCGGGTGCCCATAGTAAAGTTCCTCAGACA
This sequence comes from Dendrobates tinctorius, assembly GCF_039654945.1. Classification (NCBI taxonomy): domain Eukaryota; kingdom Metazoa; phylum Chordata; class Amphibia; order Anura; family Dendrobatidae; genus Dendrobates; species Dendrobates tinctorius. Next base: position 20,257,246 of record NW_027361770.1, read on the forward strand.
GGACCATAATGGAATACCTAGAGGACACAGGTGCTACCTCCAGTTAGACCCCGGACACGTGGCAGCTGTCCCAGTGGGATCAAAAGGGATAACAGAAATAATAGCAGAGTCCGTAATGAGGCGGGTCCTGGATCCGGGTAGTTGGTAGATAGCTGGCTCCAGTAACCTTGTCACAGTCCTCGGACTAGGATGGCTGTCGGTGGAATGAGATAGCGTTTGCACAGATGATTGCTGAGATAGCCAGGGTTAACAGGATACAGATAATCTGTGGAGACAGATAGCATGAGAGAAGGCACAGAGACTGCAAACGCAGCGTAGACAGATTAGCAACAGAACCGGATGTAGCAATGATTGATACGCGTTGCTCCGGCGCTCTCCCTATGGAGGAGAGGCCTGAAATAGCAGCCAGTGGATAATTGCCCATTTTGAAAAATGCACACTGTCCCTTTAAGAAGCTAGGGGAGCGCGCGCGCGCGTGCCCTAATGGCTTTAGCTGAAGACCTGCTGACGGGTCGCCAGGAGGTGGGGGAAAGGGAGAGAACTGAATGCTGAGAAGCAGCATGGGACACACAGGGAGCAAGCTGCTGCACAGGAACAGCGTGCAAAGCACGAGGTGAGTGCCCTGAATGGGAGGCAGCGGCAGACCGGGGTGCAGAGCCAGGATGGGGACCGTGTGTGACATGGGTCCTGCATACCTATCTTTAACATTGGGTATGCAGGACATGCGGATATATGCGGATTTGTTGTCTTGACATGCCCGGCGACCGCACCGGTTGCGTTTTATGCGGACGGCGCATGCGTCAAAACGACGCATCCGCAGACATCCGCATACATCCACATGTCCTGAGTACCCAATGTTAAAGATAGGTACGCAGGACGCATGCAGAAGTAGGCGGAGCTTAACAGAGGAAGTACGCAGCCCTCCGCAAAGCACCCGAACGCTAATGTGAACTTAGCCTTAGCGTTCATAGCTAAGGTATATTTGTACATTTGAAGCATACACCACAAATGTCTAATCGCTGAGACCCACACCTTTCATGATAACTGTCATCCCTGTCCCCCGTCTTATAGATATTGTGAGTGTAAAGGCAGTTACTAATTTGCTGCCTTCTATTATGACTTTTATGGAACTTCAAAAAATAGCTCACTTGTTGTGAAAGTATGGCCACCTCTCCAAAGAAAGCAGTCACAATAGGGAGAACAAAGTGTCCCCATTCTAATGATACAGTCCTAAAAGTAGATAAAGAGAACCGCATCAAACAAATGAGTTGAAAATATTGCACTTTGCCAATTTTTAAATGAAAAAATTTATCTAATATCATGACTGAGTGGCAAAACTATAGTAAGAAGAGATGAGCGGATCTGACAAAATTAGACTTCGCCAAACTGCGTGGATTTTACTGAAATATTTGTTTAAAACATAGGAAAGTAATTCTCCGCAAATTGAATGTCCCAGACCCCAAGGACAAGACCACAGGACAGTAGTTAGGGCTAGCGATCCATTTGACTGGGAGCAGTGAATGAGATTTGAAGAGACATTTACATGTTATCATTGCAGGGAAGACTGCTGTGGGAACATGAATGCAAATCATCAATCTCCCCCTGCATGCAATGTCTCTGTTTAATAGCTGATAGAGGGTCTCCAAAGGGTTTTCTGTGCTCTTTTGTTTAAAATGACATATAATGGGCCTGGCCTTATCAGTGTCTCTAAATGCATTTTTGGCGCTTTACCCTCACTAGGGAATTTTGTCCATTCTAATGATTGTGCAGGATTGATTTTGAGTGTGGTATAATTTAATCCATCAATTTAACATTAAATGAATATGCAAAAGGCTCTATTGTGGATATGAAAGCAAAACAGAGAGGGAACATTCTTATTAATTTAAATGTGTAAGAAAAATGGAAGGAACCACCTGCTATTAGTATCTGACAGTGGCCTCGATGGAGGATGTGCAACTGCTGATTGTGTTGTAACAAGTCTAATGCTTTCTCTAGAAGCCTAAACATGACACTCTTGGTTCTGGAAAAGGTGATGGGCAATCATAGTTTTTGGAATGTGTCACAATTTTATTTTAACAATTAATGATTTCATAATCAATTAATTTTAATACACAATGAAATGTAGTGCTTTAACCATTATTTATTAATTATTTCCACAACAACTGGAACCTGACATTTTTATTTGCTGTTCTGTAAGTGTCTGAGCATGAAACTTAAGGGCCAGTCACTCTAAGCGATATCGCTAGCAATATCGCTATAACGTCACTGGTTTTGTGATGCAGCAGCGATATTGCTAGCGATATCGCTATGTGTGATACTTACCTCTGACCGGCTCCCCCGCTGGTTATCGCTGATCGGCCTGTGCCGTTTCTCGTCGTCAGCTTCCTGCTGGGCTTCCTGCTGTGGTGACGAGCGACGCATGGATGCGGCCGGGAGGATGTCTTCATCGCCTCGTCTGACAGGTAAGTAGCGACCGCCGACCCCTGCTATGTCGCTGGTGAGATCTGCCTGTTTGGCAGCTCACTAGCAACCACTTATCGATGCACCAGCGATCCTGACCGGGTCATATCGTTGTCGGGATCGCTGGTGCATCGCTAAGTGTGACAGTACCTTTAGGCTACTTGAAAAGCACAGTGAGTGGGCACCATCTAACTATTAATATACAAATAACACCACGGGGATCACCACATGCAAGTAAAGTGAGCCATGAGAAGTAGCAAGAAAAGGACTATGCATATATGTAGGATCACCACACAGGAAAAAGCTTATTCAAAAAATATATGTATAATTTTATTGCTTGCAAAAAAGCATCAAGAAACAACACAAAATTAATTAAAAATATTTAAAAACAGTACAAAGGGACAAAAACATCACCAAGAAATCACAAACAAGGTGACTTTTAGCATATAGCCCCTGGCTGCAAGGAATTATTGCACTCAAAAAATCTTTATCCAATCCTTATAGTCAAGCTGTTAATATTATTCAGTATAAACAGACAGGATACAGGGGCTAATCGACAAAAAAATATATAATATGTACGTAGTGAAGTAAGCTGCACTGCTCAGCCCAACTAGGGGTTCTCTATAATATATTGTTTACAGCAAAACACGCACCAAAATCACAGAGCCAGTGTACTCCTATCAGGATTGTCCAGGCTACAGAGAATGAGAACTTCCAACCCCACAGGACGTCCCATCAGGAGTTTTCATAAGTATCCTGAGCCCAAGGAGCTCATAGTGATAATGGATAACAGGTAGCTCAGAACCGAGTGAATGATAGAATACTTCACCACAAGCTGATCAGTCAAAAAGAAAGTCACAGTTGCCCATGGTCTGTGAGAAGTGCCAGCAGCCAGAGTGGTATGCAGAGACCCACGCGTTCTGACACCTAATGTGTCTTTCTCAAGGTGAGTGTAACTGATGCTGTTCCATGCAGTTATTTAAACTCAAATAATCATCAATTAATAATTACCAGCTGGCGGCTTGCGGTGTGACATAGCGATGATGCTAGGCGCGCCTGCCGGAAATGAACCCTGTTCCAGGTCATGGAGCCAATGTGCCTGCGCAATAGTATGACATTGTAAAATGAGAAACCAGGCGCATCATACAAAAACGGCCATGCACGGGACTTGCACATATCACCTGATAGTTGGCCTATTGAGATGGCGCAGGGATGTTCCATATTAGCCATGCTAAGGATTAAGTATCCAGAGCGCCTGCGCGATAAGGGTGGGTGGGGTGAAACGACGATGAGACATGATGGACGCGTCACTCAAACACACCCACCCCCTGAGCTCACATAGCTCATAGCGGCAGGCACATAGTGGATGGAGATGGTAAGTGGGTGGGATGAGGCGGCGATGAAACATAATGGGCACATCACTCTAATAAACCCTCCCTCTGAGCACACACAAATCATAATAGTAGGCACATATTAATGACAGTGTTGTTAGTAATTTAAGGGAACATGACGCAAAGTGCCTGTGCGGCTTCAAGTAGAGAAATTGGTGCGCCACAAACAAACCCACCTACATGTCATGACCCACACAGGAGGGCTAGTGCGCCTGCGCGGACATCCAAAATCATAAAAACCCTGCTCAAGGTGAAATAACCAAAAGTGCCTGCGCAGTCAGGGAAGGCAGAGTGAAGTGACGATAAAACATAACATAAAGTCACTCAAAGAGGCCCACCCTCAGAATTTGTATGTAACCCGGCGACCGGCATGTAAAAGTAGAAGTACCTAAACAAGTGACATGTTAGTGAAAAGAAACTGTGCCACTGCCAATAATGATAGTGATATGGGATGAAGCACAAAAAAGACCCTCCCCACACACACATACCCGTCCAGGATAGCTGGAATGCTTACATAAACATATATAGATAAAATACCACATGATCCACAAATTCAATAAGAACCTGAGGTAGTGGAATTTGTATAAAGGGATGAGGGAATATCCAATAGTTCAACATCACAGCCTACATATGCTCCAATAGCAGCCATAGCCCTTTCAAAACTACAACACATACCTTGCCTGGCTCACACCTTGAACCTGGTGGTGCAGTGCTTCCTCAATAATTATCCGGAGTTAACAGGCCTGCTCCAGAAGGTCCGAAGACTGTGCTCGCACATCCGCCGGTCGCCAGTACACTCCAGTCATATGCAGAAGCTGCAGCGATTGCTCCAACTTCCCAAGCACCGCCTAATTATCGACGTTGCAACAAGGTGGAACTCCACCCTGCACATGGTTGAGAGGCTGTGCGAATAGAGGCAGGCTGTAATGCATTTGTGGGAGGATACACGGTCAGGCACTTTGAGGGCAGACATTGAGTTGTCGGGTGTGCAGTGGTCGAAGCTGAAAGACCTCTGTAAAGTCCTTCAGTGTTTTAAGGAATGCACACGACTGGTAAACGCCTTCATAAGCATGAGCATCCCACTTATGCGTCTGCTCATGCAAACTTTGATGCACATTAAGGAGCAGGCGTCTGCAGCCGAGGAGGATGAGGAAGAGGAGGAGGGAAGCCTTGATGACAGTCAGCCAATGTCTGCTCCGGGACCTCTCCTGGACGATGTGGAGGAAGAAAAGGAAGACGAGGAGGATGATGATGGGGATGATTATTTAGGGGAGGAGGATGCTTCTCGTGGGGCAAGAGAAAATGTTGGCGTGGCAAGGTCAGGTACAGGGTTTGTGCGTGACTTGAGGGATGTGGATTTGCCAGAAAGTGCTCCTCCACCCAGCACTCACAGTGCATCATTGACACCGGGAACATTGGCCCACATGTGTGATTATGCCTTGCAGATCCTAAAAAGGGACCCCTGCATTGCCAAAGTGATGAACGATGACGACTACTGGTTGGCCAGCATCCTGGATCCACGCTATAAAGGCAAATTCCAAAACATCATGCCACAGGAGAACCTTGACCTAATATTGGCTAACAAACAAGCAACTCTAGTAAAACGTTTGTTTGAGATATTCCCAGCACACAGCAGCAGTGATGGTTTTCCAACGAGCCGTAGGGGGCAACATGGAAGAGGTGTTCGTTGGAGACAGTGGTTTCATGACCATGTTGTGGACTGATTTTTCAAGTCCCACTCACACGACTGGTAATACTGCATCGATTGGAAGTGACAGGAGACAGCAGTTGTCAACTATGGTTACAAACTACTTCTCATCCCATATCGATGTTCTCCTTCACAGGTCATTCCCCTTTGACTATTGGGCCTCTAAACTGGATGCCTGGCCTGAATTGGCACAATATGCCTTACAGGAGCTCGCTTGCCCTGCTGCTAGTGTGCTATCGGAAAGAGTCTTCAGTGCTGCTGGCTCAATCCTGACAGAAAAAAGGACCTGTCTGTCGACCCAAAATGTTTATGATCTAACCTTCATTAAAATGAACCATGCATGGGTTTCAAAGGATTTTGTCCCACCTTCCCCTGATGACATATAGGTTGCCAGAAAAATGGCTCGCTTTTGTCCTCCTCTTCCTCGGACTTCTCCAATTCCTCCATTTGCAGCTGCTGAATGTCCAACATCAACATATGACATTTTTTAAACCTCCCTAACTGGGCTGCCTCCCCCCCCATGGCCGGGGTCACCACCTAGCGCACGCAACCGTGCGAGTGCCATTGCCCTGGACAGGTGGGTGGGCCGACTCTTGGGCGCCGGCACTGGCACAGGGTCCCTCATAGTGCAATCAAGTGTCTCTGATGGTGGGGGTGCACACCCGCCGTCAGACACACCAGCGTACTATGAGGGGCCCAGTGCCAGTACCGACGCCAATGAGTGGGCCCCCCGTGCTTGGGCAGGGCCCCAGCATTTGCAATATTTACCTCTCCCTGCTCCTCCGCTGTGTAGTCTGGGCTGTCAAATCCTTCACTGGGACTGCCACTACAAATTTGGTGAACTGATAGATGATGGTTAAGACGTAGCTATGCCCTGTCCTGCTGGCCGGGCTCTAGCTTCAGATGATCAATGGCTTCCATTTCTTATGGATGTCGACTCACAATGAGATGCAGTGGTGGTTTATCATCAGCTTTCACAGTTTTCCTACTCACAGACGTGTGACATTCCTGCCCACATTTTTAAATGTGCCCTCTCATGCCAATCCAATAGAATTGCCTACAGCCTGTAGCTTCTGTCTTTTGCACTCCAAAGTTTCCTGACAGATCATGATAGGCAGTGAGGACCATGTCTACATCTCTCCCTGTGATCAAAATTTGATGGAGATGATGAGTAACGGTGATGGGATCAACGGTACTGCGATACAGCAACCCTTTCCTCACAAAGAACTGTTTTCGCTGTCTCCACACATAAGGTAATTGAGGGTCAGCATCACCTCTGACAATTCTCCAGGGAGTTTTTCCCGTGATTAGTAATTCCTAAATTTCTGCAATCACTCGACTTTATGTCTGTACTTTTATCCATCTCGTTTCCTCTTGCGGAGAGTCTGGACTGTCTTACTGAGACAGAAATATATATGAAGATTTAAAAATACCCCAACAGTGTATACTGGTGTACGCTTCAAAAACATTTCCTTTTTTTACTTTTTAGATTGTTGTCTAATCCATACTGAGGCTGTGAGTGTCTTTGTCGGACTATGGAAATAAACACGGAGATTTTAAATGTTTAAACTATGCTATATATACCTGTTATCCGGTGATACTGTACCCTTTCTCAACTTTCTGCAATCTTGTCGAATCCATACTGTGCCTGAGACTATCTGAGTCTGCCTCCTGATTACAGATGAGTGGTGTTTGAGTGGAACTGTTGGCCAAGTTCAAATTCTAGCTGTTTTGGGCGGTGTTAGATCCGTTCGTCGAACTACAACACTTTGATTTAAATTCGGCTGTTCGAGTTTCCATTTGAGAACGTTTCGTTAAACAAAAGCGTATCTTTTTTTCACATTAATAATGGTTTTCAATGATAATAGACAGCTTTAGGGCATAGTAGCAGTTTCTGGTAGCCAGTGGTGTAGTACACCTGTGAAGGAGCTACACCGTATGTGTTTCTAATAATTTTTTACCACATATAGTCCTGAAAATCCTTTTGGGCCTAGTAACTGTGTCTGCTACTCAGAAGAGGAGCCCACCCATGAACCGAGCTATGCCGCCTGTTTATGAAAGAACCAGTTTTTGACTGCATTTACACCGCTTAATACTTTGGGCCTAGTAACTGTGTGCTACTCAGCAGAGTTGGCCACCCGTGAACCAAGCTATGCCGCCTGTTTATGTAAGAACTGTGTGCTACTCAGCAGAGGAACCCAGCTGTTAAACAAGCAACAGCACCTGTGGTTTGGACACTTAATTGTTTCACATTCTTTCTGGAATGCCGTTTAGGCCTAATTCCGGAATTACGGATGACCTGCACTTACTGGGAAATGCTTGTTCGCGGGGAAGAATTGTAATCCCAGATCCCCATCGCTAACGGGGTTCAGCGTGTTATCCGCACCTGTAAGCGATACACGCTGGTCCTTTCATTGTAGCACGCGTGCAGCCCCGGACATGTAAGGGCATGACAGACCTGTTATTGGCTGATCTTGCGTGCCAGAGCCTCGCGTGTCCCTCTAGTAAGCTGGACGCGGACCGCGGGGGCATGCCTGAGTCTCCTTCGTTAACGGAATTAAGCTTGCAATCTGTGCAGCTTTTTTGTGGATGTCATGGTTGAGGTTGCCCATGTTAAGTCCAATTAATTCGCAGGCTCCACTCCTGGTGGTGCCCTTCTGGATATTCCTTTAAGCTTCAGCTTTGCAACCATACTGCCCCTGGAAACCAGACACTTTTCCTGACAGTGACATTCTGGTCAAAGAGCGCGATGACATCACGTCTGTATGCCCTCTGCCTAAACAGTCCAAGTGCGGAGAGATGGAAGATGGGGACGACGAGGAGTCCCGAGTACAGGGATTCCTTAGCGAGGAGACTTATTTAATTGTTTTAAAGGTTGGGAGCAATTTTTGGGGAGCACGATACTCTGGAGAATATCTGGGGCCCACCATACACTGGAGCATTCCAAAGGTGGACATCAGTCACTAGAGCAGCATTTACAGGGCCCAGTATACACTGGAGCATTAGAAATGGGGCCCATTATATATGGAGCATTATTTGGGCCCATAAGACACTGGAGCTTCATCCATGGTGAACAACATATACTGTAGCATTATGTGGAGCTCATCATATACTGTATGGAACATTATATGGGACCAATGATTCTGTATGGAGAAATATATGGGCCTCATTACTCTGTATGGCACACTATGCAGTGGCCATAATACTGTATGGAGGAATATACTGTCTGTTTTTGGAGCTATTGGAGAATTTAAAATGGATATCAGTCATGTGATGTAAGAATTGAAGTATTTTTCATTGTACTGTACCGCTATTTCTCTGCCGTATCAATGGATCATGAATTGTGTCATGTGTTAAAGGAGCCTAGTGACACTCTTTGGCCCTGGGCCCATGAAAATCTGGAGCCAGCACTCCCCCCCACAACTTTAGCCAAATAACCCCCAGTTTTCAATGCCTAACTATTATTATGAAGTAAATTAAGGTTGACAAGCTTAAGGAATAAGAATTGATGTTTTTGGCATTAAAATGGGCACTATAGGTGTGTTTCCTGTCCTCCACTCACTGCCGACTTTTCTTCCCCATTGACTTACATTGGATTTCGTGTTTAAGTTGGACTTTGACTTTTCACAATATTCGGCCAATTTCGTTCGACCCGACTTTTGCAAAAGTCGGGTTTCGTGAAACCCGACTCGACCCGAAAAAAAGGCAAAGTCGCTCATCTCTAGTGAGCAATGTCTGACGACGGCCGTTTTGTGCTTACTGACCAGTCGAAGTGCTAGTAAGCACAAAACGGCCGTCATCAGACATTGCTCACTCCTCCCTCCAATGTGGATTGCTAAATAAAGCGGACTTTTTCACCTGGATTGGTGAGTGCTATGCTTTTCTTTCCTCTTATTGGATATATATATATATATATATATATATACACTCACTGGCCACTTTATTAGGTACACCATGCTAGTAACGGGTTGGACCCCCTTTTGCCTTCAGAACTGCCTCAATTCTTCGTGGCAGAGATTCAACAAGGTGCTGGAAGCATTCCTCAGAGATTTTGGACCATATTGACATGATGGCATCACACAGTTGGCGCAGATTTGTCGGCTGCACATCCCTGATGCGAATCTCCCGTTCCACCACATCCCAAAGATGCTCTATTGGATTGAGATCTGGTGACTGAGGAGGCCATTTGAGTACAGTGAACTCATTGTCATGTTCAAGAAACCAATCTGAGATGATTCGAGCTTTATGACATGGCGCATTATCCTGCTGAAAGTAGCCATCAGATGTTGGGTACATTGTGGTCATAAAGGGATGGACATGGTCAGCAACAATACTCAGGTAGGCTGTGGCGTTGCAATGATGCTCAATTGGTACCAAGGGGCCCAAAGAGTGCCAAGAAAAAATTCCCCACACCATGACACCACCACCACCAGCCTGAACCGTTGATACAAGGCAGGATGGATCCATGCTTTCATGTTGTTTACGCCAAATTCTGACCCTACCATCCGAATGTCGCAGCAGAAATCGAGACTCATCAGACCAGGCAACGTTTTTCCAATCTTCTACTGTCCAATTTCGATGAGCTTGTGCAAATTGTAGCCTCAGTTTCCTGTTCTTAGCTGAGAGGAGTGGTACTCGGTGTGGTCTTCTGCTGCTGTAGCCCATCTGCCTCAAAGTTCGACGCACTGTGCGTTCAGAGATGCTCTTCTGCCTACCTTGGTTGTAACGGGTGGCAATTTGAGTCACTGTTGCCTTTCTATCAGCTCGAACCAGTCTGCCCATTCTCCTCTGACCTCTGGCATCAACAAGGCATTTCCGGCCACAGAACTGCCGCTCACTGGATTTTTTTTCTTTTTCGGACCATTCTCTGTAAACCCTAGAGATGGTTGTGCGTGAAAATCCCAGTAGATCAGCAGTTTCTGAAATACTCAGACCAGCCCTTCTGGCACCAACAATCATGCCACGTTCAAAGGCACTCAAATCACCTTTCTTCCCCATACTGATGCTCGGTTTGAACTGCAGGAGATTGTCTTGACCATGTCTACATGCCTAAATGCACTGAGTTGCCGCCATGTGATTGGCTGATTACAAATTAAGTCTTAACACACAGTTGGACAGGTGTACCTAATAAAGTGGCCAGTGAGTGTATATATATATATATATATATATATATATATATTCTTTATATGCTTTAATTAATAAAGTTAATACTTTTTTTATTACTATTTTCTAAGGCTATTTCATGCTTAAGCATTTTTTCTGCCACCCTCCTGTTTTTCTTCTAGGAGCAATCATCCATATGGGCTTGGTTTCCAGCTTTAAATCTCCTCATGTGGCTCATATCCAGCATACCCTGATGAAGGGGAACTGATATTTCCCTGAAACGCTTAGGTTTTTGGACTCCACAGGATCCCGTAGCAAGCAGCAATAACATCACACGCAACATCCGCATCCGCCCTCCTGGTTATCAGGGACGCTACCGGCTGGAGTGTAACAAGGTGGCATGGGGGGTTGTTATGGCTGAGTTACTTAAAGGAACAGTCCACAGAGTCCACTGAGAATTTTCTCAGTGGGTCAGCATGCACCCCAGGCCCCTTGTACATAAATAAACAGGACTGACACAACTTCTTTCCACATGTTATCTTTTCTCCCTCCAGCCACAGTACTCCAGGCAAGTGAAGTCCAAGAACACGGCTGTGGTCAAACAGGGAATAACTTGTACATAAATAGACAGGACAGGCACAGCTTCTTCCCACGGGTTACCTTTTCTCCTTCCGGCCACAATACTCCAGGCAAGTGAAGTCCAAGAACACGGCTGTAGTCAAACAGGGAATAACTTTTTAAAAATGATAATGAGAAAGAAAAGAATACAACACTGGCTTCTCGCTCTCTCCCTGACATTATCCACGGCCGTACCCACAACAGCCATAGTAGCCGAAGTTGCTCAGTAGTCCACTCGCTGGGATCTGGACGCTATAATCACATCAGCGAGAGGCCCTTCTGAAGTCCTGGGGCCCATGTTATGGTCCTTAAATCCTTAGTCCTTAGTCCGAGGCAGCAGATCTTCTCCCTCCTGGGAGTCTGGCAATGCTCCGTTGTGTCCCATTTTGCCCAGGGCAGCAGATCCTCTCCCTCCTAGGAGTCTGACAATGCCCCGGCTCAGGGCACACACCTGTCCAGGCCAACGTGGCTGGGCTACTGACTGGGAGCAGCAGCTTTCTGCCACCTTTTGCTGCTGCTGGCCCAGTCCACTCATTAACTCCTTGCTTTCCCTAACTCTATAACAACATGGTAAACTTAGCACAGCGATAAAGATATAGAACATAGACAATTTAAAGGGGTACTTCCCACTATGAAAGGATATACAGTGGTACATCAGGAGACAATATATTCACATATGATGTGTGGCGCCCTTGAGGGTTCAGTTGCCACAGAGGTACTGCACCTCCTCCTGAGGTGTGGTACCCCACCATCCAGGTGAGTTGGAGGCTCCTAACCATGCTCCAAGACTCGCATCCCACACAACACGGTAGTTCAGCAAAGCCACATTGCGGCTCCCTGCTTGGAGTGTAGCAGTGCACCTTTGGTGGCTCCCTGCTTGGAACACGAAACGTGCTGGGAGGCGGGTGGAGTTTAGAATACATAAAAGAGTGGGAAGGTTTAGAATTTCAGTCAGTCAGTCGGAGAGTCACTCAGAGAGGAATGAGGAAAGAAGATCCCTGGGAGAGGGATGGAGGAAGGAGTGCTGCAGCTGCCTCAGTGATCTGAGCCAGCTGGCACGGGAAAGGAAAGAAGGAGAAAGACATTGAACTGAAACCTTATCTTCCATGAGAAGGAGAAATTAGTACGGAACGAAGGAGTAAAAGGGAACAGAGGAAGTGGGTAAGAGGAGAACCCTGCCTAGAAGTTCTAAGCGCAAGGCCGGGGCCCGGTCCCCGAGGTTGTATGGATGCAAATGCTCCTGCAGCAGACACCGGTGGAGTAGTGGGCTGTAAATGCACTACTCCCATCTAAGACTTGGGGGCACAACAGCAACTTGGATAGTGAGCCGGGATTCAGGAGTAAGGAGTCCCCGAAGAAGGCTAAAGCTGTCTGCCGTACAAGTAGAGTTCTTGGGAACATCTGTCAGGAGACACTCCAGTGTGACTCAGTACTAGGAGAACTTCACACTTAAAGGCGCTATAAGAGGAGACGTTCAGAAAGGCACATGTTGGCGGAGTGTTGGAAGGGAGCATTCCATCTGGCCTGGAGGTTGATTGAGTCCCTGACCCGGAGGACACGGCATGGAGGCGGGCACTGGTGTGTACCACAGACTGTGAGTAAAGCTTTGGAACTACAAGCCTCGGTGTCCTCCATTCATTCCTGCGCCAACACACCTGGTACCGCTACATCTGGGTACCAACTCCGACATTGCCCGCGCCTCTCAGCTACCCCTACATCCACACTGCCCTGGGACTACAGCTCCACCTGTGGGGAGCTTCACCATCTTGCAACACACCACCAGTCCCAGAGGATCTGCATGCAGCGTCGGCTTAACATCTCACTTGCCAAACACCACAGGTGGCGTCACAAACTATTCCATTCAATTCCCTTTATTACTTGGGCGCCCAGGGCCACGGACCAGGTCACTGCTGCTGTGACACATCCCGCTGACACCGGCCCGGTACCGAGTACCCCACATCCCTGGGAGGGCGACCCAACTTGGCATCACGAACAGGATGACGAGACCCGATGCCATCGGGTTCTGTGTGCCTAGGATTTGTTGGACTTAAAACTTTTGAGAATGTGCAGAAGACCCAATTTGATAGACTGTGAAATGAATACTAAAAATGGCCGACAGCATGGAGAAGAAGGGCGTGATCATAGGGGTGGTCCTAAGAAAAGAGCGCGGACTGTCCTGGGCCTCCCCTGTCTAAACTTCTATGCGACAGCAACATGGCCCACCCTCCGAGGGGTTCGTATACTGGCTTGGTATGGAGGAGCTGGAAGAAGACGCCGCCCCAAGAAGGAGGAGCGGAAGCCAGTGGCGGGAAAAGAGCCAAGACAGGAACAACGCCAGAACGCCTTGATGGAAAGAGAAAAGAAGTCAGAAGAACGGGGGGCGGAGAAGTCACTTGCCCCCAGGCCACCCTTGTGGGGGCTACGACCGCTGATACACCCTCTGCAATGCCCGCCACCACCTCACAGCAGATATTGCCATTGGATGAGCCCCGTCCGGAGGAGGTATATGAGGGTTCCGGAGCAGAATGGGGGGCCGGGACCATGTCTTCATCTAGACCGGGCACGGTTGCACATGCCTCCACTGACGGCCCCGGCAGAAACCGGCCTTGCCCCTACCCGAATGCAGCTGCGATCGACCCCATCGTCAACTCTGGGAGTTGCGGCTGCCGCCGTCCACTACCAGGTACCGGAACCGCAGCTGGGAGCGCCAGCTATGATTACTGCTCCAGGTCTGACCCTGGATTTAGGAGCGGAACCCACGAATAGGAATGGCCCAATTGACCTCCGCCGGCGACCCCCGACTGCAGTGCCGCTAGCTGAGGTCCCGATGGACACAGAAGAATCGGACTCTGAGGTAGCAGCGTCAACGCCGGCTGAGTCACCGACCGCAGCCGCAGTGCCATCGGTGGTAGCGGATATGCCGTCCCCACAAGCAGTTGACATTTCTATGGCTCTTTCAATTACCCCAGATGCACATAGTAAATACAATACATCAATATGAGGAAGTTCAATGGAATTACATGGCATATACAGTAAGAACAATGTGAACATAGACGTTAACACAATACATTAAGAACATATTTATATCAAGTGCTCGGGGGAAGGAGAGAGGGCGCACTGAGGTCCTTCTCCTCCTCCTTACACTCCTCCCTCCTATAAACATGGCCATCCTCGGCCATGGCAACCTTCACAAAATTAACAGCAACCTAGGCACAAACTTTTGTGCAACTTTTTTCAAATAACGTTAACATATGAGTCCAAGTCTCTCTCTGCATAGGGGTCCACGTGACCCTGGTCCCAATGTTCCTGAGACCGTCAGGACTTAAAAGGAATACAGCACTTTAAAGTTACCGTCCATAAAGATATACGTTCCCAACAGGGGCTGGCTGACCCTTAAAGGATGGCAGTTCAATAATACTAATAGGAGCATAACTCAGTCTCTTTGGTGGCCATAGTCCTCCAGAATGGCTCAAAAGTCCATGAGATGGCCCTCGTTCAGACCCAGCAGTTCTTTCCCCTCCCTCCTGTTAGCGGACCACAGGCTCTTAAAGGGCCGTTGTGCTGCATTTTCAACAGGGAACTAGTCCAAGGGCAGAAATGGAGCACAGTTCAGGGATAGCACAGTTCAGTCCAGCAGCCACATGCCCCTATTCCATCGTAGTTAACTTCCCCATTGGCTTTTGGTCCCGTGATCCAGCAAGTGAAGCACCAACGGGTGCTAACAAAACTGGGAGGAGGGGAAAACACAACTAATCATGGCCGTCAAATGGTGGCCACATTGGATGCCATAGTCCTCTGGTGCCGTATAGGGCTCCTTGCCTTGTTAGCGATGCGGAACAGTCCCTAGGAACATTTACTCCGGGTGCAACCGGCACCAATATTTTCACTCAAAGGGGTCATTCAGTCACATGGCTGCCGAGCTGCATAGTGGGCTGCATTTGGCCCCTTTATCACTACATAAACATGCGATGGGGACCCTTGCTACATGAGGTATTGCACTAAGCACTTCACTCCTCTTACCATTTAACCCCATATGACTCATTTATGCATTATTTGCTCTTATTACTGCACTGAATCCATTGTGATCCTGCCATTTAGTATTGCTGCACAGTTTTTCATTGATTGCATTGGCACCTTATTTATTTATTTTTATCCAGTCTTTTATACAGTACAGACCAAAAGTTTGGACACACCTCATTCAAAGAGTTTTCTTTATTTTCATGACAATGAAAATTGTGGATTCACTCTGAAGGCATCAAAACTATGAATTATCACATATGGAATTATATAATTAACAAAAAAGTGTGAAACAACTAAAAATATGTCTTATATTCTAGGTTCTTCAAAGTAGCCACCTTTTGCTTTGATTACTGCTTTGCACACTCTTGGCATTCTCTCGATGAGCTTCAAGAGGTAAGTCACCGGAAATGGTGTTCCAACAGTCTTGAAGGAGTTCCCAGAGATGCTTAGCACTTGTTGGCCCTTTCACCTTCACTCTGCAGTCCAGCTCACCCCAAACCATCTCGATTGGGTTCAGGTCTGGTGACTGTGGAGGCCAGGTCATCTGGCATAGCACCCCATCACTCTCCTTCTTGGTCAAATAGCCCTTACACAGCCTGGAGGTGTATTTGGGGTCATTGTCCTGTTGAAAAATAAATGATGGCCAACTAAACACAAACCAGATGGGATAGCATGCCGCTACAAGATGCTGTGGTAGCCATGCTGATTCAGTATGCCTTCAATTTTGAATAAATCCCCAACAGTGTCACCAGCGAAGCACCCCCACATCATCACACCTCCTCCTCCATGCTTCACGGTGGGAACCAGGCAAGTAGAGTCCATCTGTTCACCTTTTCTGCGTCGCACAAAGACACGGTGGTTGGAACCAAAGATCTCAAATTTGGACTCATCAGACCAAAGCATAGATTTCCACTGGTCTAACATCCATTCCTTGTGTTCTTTAGCCCAAACAAGTCTCTTCTGCTTGTTGCCTGTCCTTAGCAGTGGTCAGGCCCGGATTGGCAATATAACCAACCGGGCATTTTCCCGCTGGGCCGCTGTCACGTGGGCCGCGGGCGGCAGCGCCCTATCATCTGGCCGCTAGCCAGCTGCTGCGGCCACTGTTGCTCCTGCCGCCGGCCCTCTGCGGGCACGGTGGTGATAGTTTCAAGTTCCTCCCGCACTGCAGGGAGACAAGCCGCCACGCCCCTCCCACGCACCCCATCCTCGCCTTAGCATGAGACCCCCTCCCCCCCGCAGCCACTCACAGCGTCGCACTCGCTTGCCTGCTCGCTCTGTTCACAGGACCTGTGATGAGGTCACAGGAGGGGAGGAGTCAGGGGGTCAAATGATCAGGAGCCTTTGTCCAGACCCCCGATCATGTCACCCCTGACTCCGCCCCTCCTGTGACCTCATCACAGGTCCTGTGCGCTCAGCCTTGCCTCTACCGTCTGCAAGACTCTGCTTTGCTGTTGTCATGGCGCTGGTTGAGGTAAGTATGTGTGGGGTCAGGATTTACAGTGTGGATGTAGCAGAGCTGTGTGTGTATGAGGTGTACGGAGCGGAGCCGTGTGTGTACGAGGTGTACGGAGCGGAGCCGTGTGTGTACGAGGTGTACGGAGCGGAGCCGTGTGTACGAGGTGTACGGAGCAGAGCCGTGTGTGTACGAGGTGTACGGAGCGGAGCCGTGTGTGTACGAGGTGTACGGAGCGGAGCCGTGTGTACGAGGTGTACGGAGCGGAGCCATGGGTGTACGAGGTGTACAGAGCGGAGCCGTGTGTGTACGAGGTGTACGGAGCGGAGCCGTGTGTGTACGGGGTGTACGGAGCGGAGCCGTGTGTGTACGAGGTGTACGGAGCAGAGCCGCGTGTACGAGGTGTACGGAGAGGAGCCACGCGTGTACGAGGTGTACGGAGCGGAGCCACGCGTGTACGAGGTGTACGGAGCGGAGCCGTGTGTGTACGAGGTGTACGGAGCGGAGCCGTGTGTGTACGAGGTGTACGGAGCGGAGCCGTGGGTGTACGAGGTGTACGGAGCGGAGCCGTGGGTGTACGAGGTGTACGGAGCGGAGCCGTGGGTGTACGAGGTGTACGGAGTGGAGCCGTATGTGTACGAGGTGTACGGAGCGGAGCCGTGTGTGTACGAGGTGTACGGAGCGGAGCCGTGTGTGTACGGGGTGTACGGAGCGGAGCCGTGTGTGTACGGGGTGTACGGAGCGGAGCCGTGTGTGTACGGGGTGTACGGAGCGGAGCCGTGGGTGTACGGGGTGTACGGAGCGGAGCCGTGTGTGTACGGGGTGTACGGAGCGGAGCCGTGTGTGTACGGGGTGTACGGAGCGGAGCCGTGTGTGTACGGGGTGTACGGAGCGGAGCCGTGTGTGTACGGGGTGTACGGAGCGGAGCCGCGTGTACGAGGTGTACGGAGAGGAGCCGTGTGTGTACGAGGTGTACGGAGCGGAGCCGTGTGTACGAGGTGTACGGAGCGGAGCCGCGTGTACGAGGTGTACGGAGCGGAGCCGCGTGTACGAGGTGTACGGAGAGGAGCCGCGTGTGTACGAGGTGTACGGAGCGGAGCCACATGTGTGCGAGGTGTGCGGAGCGGAGCCGCGTGTGTACGAGGTGTACGGAGCGGAGCCGTGGGTGTACGAGGTGTACGGAGCGGAGCCGTGTGTACGAGGTGTACGGAGCGGAGCCGCGTGTACGAGGTGTACGGAGAGGAGCCGCGTGTACGAGGTGTACGGAGCGGAGTCGCGTGTACGAGGTGTACGGAGCGGAGCCGTGTGTGTACGAGGTGTACGGAGCGGAGCCGTGTGTGTACGAGGTGTACGGAGCGGAGCCGTGTGTACGAGGTGTACGGAGCAGAGCCGTGTGTGTACGAGGTGTACGGAGCGGAGCCGTGTGTGTACGAGGTGTACGGAGCGTAGCCGTGTGTACGAGGTGTACGGAGCGGAGCCATGGGTGTACGAGGTGTACAGAGCGGAGCCGTGTGTGTACGAGGTGTACGGAGCGGAGCCGTGTGTGTACGGGGTGTACGGAGCGGAGCCGTGTGTACGAGGTGTACGGAGCAGAGCCGCGTGTACGAGGTGTACGGAGAGGAGCCACGCGTGTACGAGGTGTACGGTGCGGAGCCGTGTGTGTACGAGGTGTACGGAGCGGAGCCGTGTGTGTACGAGGTGTACGGAGCGGAGCCGTGGGTGTACGAGGTGTACGGAGCGGAGCCGTGGGTGTACGAGGTGTACGGAGCGGAGCCGTGGGTGTACGAGGTGTACGGAGCGGAGCCGTATGTGTACGAGGTGTACGGAGCGGAGCCGTGTGTGTACGAGGTGTACGGAGCGGAGCCGTGTGTGTACGGGGTGTACGGAGCGGAGCCGTGTGTGTACGGGGTGTACGGAGCGGAGCCGTGTGTGTACGGGGTGTACGGAGCGGAGCCGTGGGTGTACGGGGTGTACGGAGCGGAGCCGTGTGTGTACGGGGTGTACGGAGCGGAGCCGTGTGTGTACGGGGTGTACGGAGCGGAGCCGTGTGTGTACGGGGTGTACGGAGCGGAGCCGTGTGTGTACGGGGTGTACGGAGCGGAGCCGCGTGTACGAGGTGTACGGAGAGGAGCCGTGTGTGTACGAGGTGTACGGAGCGGAGCCGTGTGTACGAGGTGTACGGAGCGGAGCCGCGTGTACGAGGTGTACGGAGAGGAGCCGCGTGTGTACGAGGTGTACGGAGCGGAGCCACATGTGTGCGAGGTGTGCGGAGCGGAGCCGCGTGTGTACGAGGTGTACGGAGCGGAGCCGTGGGTGTACGAGGTGTACGGAGCGGAGCCGTGTGTACGAGGTGTACGGAGCGGAGCCGCGTGTACGAGGTGTACGGAGAGGAGCCGCGTGTACGAGGTGTATGGAGAGGAGCCGCGTGTACGAGGTGTACGGAGCGGAGCCGTGTGTACGAGGTGTACGGAGCGGAGCCGCGTGTACGAGGTATACGGAGAGGAGCCGCGTGTACGAGGTGTACGGAGAGGAGCCGCGTGTGTACGAGGTGTACGGAGAGGAGCCGCGTGTGTACGAGGTGTACGGAGAAGAGCCGCGTGTGTACGAGGTGTACGGAGCGGAGCCGCGTGTGTACGAGGTGTGCGGAGCGGAGCCGTGTGTGTACGAGGTGTGCGGAGCGGAGCCGTGGGTATACGAGGTGTACGGAGCGGAGCCGTGGGTGTACGAGGTGTACGGAGTGGAGCCGTGGGTGTACGAGGTGTACGGAGCGGAGCCGCGTGTACGAGGTGTACGGAGCGGAGCCGCGTGTACGAGGTGTACGGAGCGGAGCAGTGTGTACGAGGTGTACGGAGCGGAGCCGCGCGTGTACGGAGAGGAGCCGCGCGTGTACGAGGTGTACGGAGAGGAGCCACAC
This sequence comes from Dendrobates tinctorius, assembly GCF_039654945.1. Lineage (NCBI taxonomy): Eukaryota > Metazoa > Chordata > Amphibia > Anura > Dendrobatidae > Dendrobates > Dendrobates tinctorius. The sequence continues at coordinate 20,276,913 of NW_027361770.1, forward strand.
GTGTACGAGGTGTACGGAGAGCAGCCACGCGTGTACGAGGTGGATGGAGTGGAGCCGTGTGTGTATGGAGTGGAGCCATATGTGTACGGGATGTACGGAGCGGAGCCAAGTGTGTACAAAGCATACAAAGCGGGCTTTTCCCACGGACACAGGAGTACACGGCGGAGCCCCGAGGAGCATTTTAAAACACACACATGACGTTCCACCTGAAGTGATGTGCTGGAAGCTGACCGGAAATGAGATAATTTCTTGAGGAGATTGTGACGGAACCAGGAATGCTTCAGATCCATCACCGTGTCCTCCTCTGACAGCGCAGACAGCAGGATCGCCTTGGAATCGGGGATGCCGGCCATGTGAGTGGATCATGATAGGTCCTGCACCGGGAGGCTCAGGTGGGCACTACAATGGGAGCTGGGCTGCTATAGTATCTTTGTAGAATCTTTCTTTATTTCTTTCTCTCTTTTTCTTTCTTTCTCTGTTCTTTCATTCTCTGTTCTGTCTTTCCCTCATTTTCTTTCTCTCTCTGTTCTTTCTTTCTCTCTCTAATCTTTCTTTTTTCTCTCTCTGTTCTTTCTTCCCTCTCTTTCTCTCTGTTCTTTCTTTCTTTTCTTTACTTCTTTCTTTCTCTGTTCTTTCTCTGTCTCTCTCTGTTCTTTCTTTCTTTCCCCTTTCTTTCTCGCTCTCTCTGTTTTCTTTTTTCTCTCTCTCTCTGTTTTCTCTCTTCCTTAGTGCCAGTCAGTGTGCCCATAATGCCAGCCACTGTGCCCTTAGTACCAGTCAGTGTGATCAGCAGTGCTAAATGGGTGCGATTAGGTGTGGACATGGGTGTGACTAGTTGTGAAATGGGTGTGGCTGGGCGTGGCCAAAAATTTGCTTGCCAGCTGCTGCGGCCACTGTTGCTCCTGCCGCCGGCCCTCTGAGAGCAGGCCGGTGATAGTTTCAAGTTCCTCCCGCACTGCAGGGAGATAAGCCGCCATGCCCCCCCCACGCACCCCATCCTCGCCTTAGCATGAGACCCCCTCCCCCCTGCAGCCACTCACAGCGTCGCGCTCGCTTGCCTGCTCGCTCTGTTCACAGGACCTGTGATGAGGTCACAGGAGTGGAGGAGTCAGGGGGTCACATGATCAGGAGCCTTTGTCCAGACCCCCGATCATGTCACCCCTGACTCCGCCCCTCCTGTGACCTCATCACAGGTCCTGTGGACATGGGTGTGACTAGTTGTGAAATGGGTGTGGCTGGGCGTGGTCACAAATTTGCGCGCGCCGCAGACTTTGTCCATCTTTCCCTTCTTCAAAAGTTGGGAGGTATGATAGTGGCGGCTATGACCAGGGGGTCTGGTTGCCCAATAGAGAGCAGTTCTGCCAGGAATTCTGTAATCATGCATACAAAAGGGGACAGAGATTTGGGAGGAGTACTGTACCTAAAAGCAATAAATAGGACTGAGCTGAAATACTGGGCACAGCTGTGACTATGTTATATAGTCATGTTAATCTCTCACTTCTTGTAACTTACAAGTGTACAAAGATATTATATAGTCACCATGTGACTAGTGGGCCTGTATAACTTCAAATGCCAGGGCTGAATTTTAGTCCCAGTCCGGCCCTGGCAGTGGTGTCCTAGCAGTTATTTTACCATGAAGGTCTGCTGCACAAAGTCTCCTCTTAACAGTTGTAGTAGAGATGTGTCTGCTGCTAGAACTCTATGTGGCATTGACCTGGTCTCTAATCTGAGCTGCTGTTAACCTGAGATTTCTGAGGCTGATGACTCGGATGAACTTATCCTCTGCAGCAGAGGTGACTCTTGGTCTTCCTTTCCTGGGGCAGTCCTCATGAGAGCCAGTTTCTTTGTAGCGCTTGATGGTTTTTGCCACTGCACTTGGGGACACTTTCAAAGTTTTCCAAATTTTTCAGACTGACTGACATTAATTTCTTAAAGTAATGATGGTCACTCGTTTTTCTTTACTTACCTGCTTTTTTTTGCCATAATACAAATTCTAACAGTCTATTCAGTCGGACTATCAGCTGTGTATCCACCAGACTTCTGCACAACACAACTGATGGTCCCAACCCCATTTATAAGGCAAGAAACCCCACTTAATAAACCTGACAGGGCACACCTGTGAAGTGAAAACCATTTCCGGTGACTACCTCTTGAAGCTCATCAAGAGAATGCCAAGAGTGTGCAAAGCAGTAATCAAAGCAAAAGGTAGCTACTTTGAAGAACCTAGAATATAAGACATATTTTCAGTTGTTTCACTATTTTTTGTTAATTATATAATTGCACATGTGTTAATTCATAGTCTTGATGCCTTCAGACTGAATCTACAATTTTCATGGTCATGAAAATAAAGAAAACCCCTTGAATGAGAAGGTGTGTCCAAACTTTTGGTCTGTACTGTATATATATATATATATATATATATATATTTATATTATTGAGCATTATTTTGCACTGATATGCACTGGCACTTTGTGTATGCCACATGTAAGATACTTTATCTTGTTTATCATTACTTGCTCTAGTATGTATTTTATTTTTATTTATTTACTTCGGATCGCACGAAGAAAACTCAAAAAAATTGGCCAAGTTGCATTGGTTTTTACAAATGCGGTGCCAATAATTGCAAAACATGTGAACATGCATATGTCTCTAAAGAATTTAATAATAATGACAATACCATGAAATTCAGAGTTAAACATTACATTAACTGCAACTCCAAAAATGTAGTGTATAAAATAGATTGCATTAAATGTAATCTGTCCTATATTGGCTGCACGTCTAGGAATTTAAAAATACGGATTAGAGAGCATTTATATGACATTAATAATACCAATAATTTTGGACGAAACATTTCAGCAGCAGCGAAACATTTTATAACGCATCATGCTAGAAACACTTCATGTCTCCGAGTGCAGGGAATTGAACAAGTCAAATTACCATTTCGGGGAGGAGATGCCAGGCGGCGTCCTCTCACCCGAGAAGCTTTTTGGATCTTTCAATTGAACACCAGATCTTCCAGTGGTCTCAATAAACGGCATGATTTGATGTTACATTATTGCTAAACACACATTTACAGTGATTTTAATGTTGTGTTTTTTTGTATGTGGTATCTGTAAATTCTTATACTTGTCTGTCAATGACCTTTCATTATGTGTCACACGATCTTGTCAAGCTTTTTCATTGGTGAGCCTTCTCTATATATACAATCCTGCATAGAGCTCAGTATGGCTTTGATAAAGACCGTACAGGTCAAAACGCGTAGCCTTTACCAAGCGTGTGGCTATTATGTGGAGAGTCTGTTCATTTATCTGATTTTAACATGATTTAAATAAAGGAAGAATTTTACTCAGCTGGAGCTACCCAAGTTTATTCATGACTTTATTTTTATCTTTGTATTTTATCTTTATGTCCCCTGTGTTGTGCCCCCTTTTGGCATTGATTTCTTGCCCCCCTTGACATATTTATTTATACTCACCTGAATAATAAAAATTTGCTATTATTGGACATTAGTTTGCTTTTTTCGTTGTTTGTTTATTCCCTGGGTGTCCATGTAAAATAGGTGGAATGAATAAAGTTTATGTATGGATAAGTTTGTGACGCCACCTGTGGTATCTGGTCAGAAGGGAACCAGTGCTGCAGTGCAGATCCTCTGGGACAGATGGTACGATGCAGCAGAGGTGTAATAGCTCTCCACAGGCAGAGCTGTAGTCCCAGGGCAGTAGTAGAAGATGAAGTAGATGGTGTAGTGTTAGGCACAGAGATGTAGCAGTGCTGAGTAGGTTGGTGCAGGAAGAAGGCAGTGACAGCTGAATGCAGTTCCAAAGCTTTACTCATGTTTCTGGCATGGGCAGGTGCCCGCTTCAGTGCCGTGGTCTTCAGGTCAGGGTCTCAGCCAACTCCCAGGCAAATGGAATACACACTTCCAGCACTCCCTTCTAAATGTGCCTTTTCTGAACGTCTCCTCACTAGCACTAATCTGAAGTACTTGTAGTTATGAATTACACTCAAGTTCCTCTTTCTTGCTGTTACTAGAACTCCACTCGCATGACAGGCAGCTGTAGCCTACTTTGGGGAATCCTTACAGTCATGTCCCGGCTCACACACGTTGCTGCTGTGTCATTGAGTCTTAGGTGGGAATAAAGTGGTCTCAACTTCTATTCCTCCGGTTTCTCCTGTAGAATCATTTGTATCACACACATACTCAGATACTGGCACCCAGCCTTTGGCGCATTAAAATTAGGAAAGGGCTATGCTCTAGCTCCGATCCCAGTTCTCTCCTCCTCACGTTCCGTACTGTTCTATCTTCCTTCTGAAGAAGTGATCTTTCTCTTTCTCTCTTTCCTTGCAATCAGCTCCAGCTCACAAGAGGCTGCTGCATCTACATCCTTTCTCTGCTTCCCCCTCTAGGGGACTGACCTAACTTCCTGTCAACTTTCCCCTCTACAGGCAATCTAAGCTCCACCCACCTCCCAGCATGCTTCATGAACCAAAGCAGCTGCCATAAAGGGTGCTCTGCTGTTCTAAGGTGTCCTTGCTAGGTGCAGGTGCTGGAGTCTGGTCAGGTGTCACCATCTTACCTGAGGAGTGGGATACTACACCTCAGGAGGAGGTGCAGTACCTCTGTGGCGACTGAACCCTCCGGGGCACCACACACATCTGTCCAGCCCAACATGGCTGGGTTACTGACTGGGAGCAGCAGCTTCCTGCCACCTTTTGCTGCTGCTGGCCCAACTCACACATTAGCTCCTTGCTTTCCCTAACTCTATAACAGCATGTCAAACGTAGCACAGCAATAAAGATATAGAAAATAGACAATTTAAAGGGGAACTCAATGAAAGGATACACAGTAGTACATCAGGAGACAACATATTTACATATGACCACACATAGTACATTCAACACATCAATATGAGGCAGTTCAATGGAATTACATGGCATATACAGTAAGAACAATGTGAACACAGATGTTAACACAATACATTAAGAACATACTTTCATATAACAAGTGCTCAGGGGCCACACAGGAAGGAGAGAGGGGGCACTGAGGTCCTCCGCTACCTCCTTACAGGAACACCCTGACTTCACTTATTGCTTAGGAAGATTTCAGCGTCTCGCTGCATCTAACACTTGTAGCACTCCAGACTCTACAGCATGCAACTGTGCACACTGGAGAGTACAGAAAAGACATCAGCAACCCACACTCTCCAAAGGACTCTACAGACCTAAAAATGTGATCTTTCTCACAAGCTGTATGTTCATACAGTATGTTATAATTTCTGCATCACTTATTCACTTATTGCACTTATGAATTACTTGGTATTAATACTGAGCCAAGATCGGGAGTTGAGTTCATCATTCAAGTGGTCTTCCTCTTCATGGAGAAATGCTACATTAATTAGCTGTTTATACATTAACACTTAAAAGTAGAGTTGAGCAAAACGGGTCGAAAAAATTCAAATGTCGCCGACTTTCGCCAAAGTCGGGTTTCATGAAATGAAACCTGACCTTAGCGTGAGGTCGGCCACGAGGTCGGCGACTTTAGCGCTAAAGTCGCGTTTCAAAAGATGCTTTAGCGCCCTTTTTCAGCCAATCAGGAAGAACGGACACTGTGGGCAACGTGATGACATAGGCAGTGGTCACCACCATCTTGGAGAAGGGCATGCAAGTGATTGGCTTGCTCTGTGTGGCGTCACAGGGGGTATAAAAGGGCGGGGACGCCGACCGCCATGTTACTCATGCTGATCTCAGAATAGGGAGAGCTGCTGCAGCTGCTGATTCTGTAGGGAGAGCGTTAGGTAGGCAAAAAGAAAGAAAAACTGCTTCTGCTGATAGCGTTTTCACTGTAGTTACTGTGCAGTGAAAGGTGAAGATTTTTGCTTTTGTGCAGCAGTGCTGGTGGTGATTAGCCTGCCTTTTAAGGCTAGCTGCATTGCTGTGTGCACACTGGTGTTCAAACTGCTTTTTTAAAAGCAATCCAAATTGTATTGTTTTGTCCTGGTGAGGTAGTGAGCGTTCATTTTTTCACACACCGTACAACGGTGTACGCTCCTCACACAGTACCGTGCAACGGCTGTTATCACATCCAAATTGAAGCTATCTACGTGTGTGACTCTGTAAGGAAAACTCGAGGAGTTTGTCCGTTCTTACAGACCTACACCTTATAGTTTTTTCCGTTTTTCAAACAGTTTAGTATATTTGCTGTTTGATTACATTCAAAACTAGAGAGAGACAGCGTGTGTCAGTCTGCATACAAAAATACGGAGCTTGACAATTTTACATACACCGTACAGCGGTGTATGTGCACGCTCCTCTCTCAGTACTGTGTAACGGCTGTTATCACAGCCAAATTGAAGCTAACTACGTGTGTGACTCTGTAAGGAAAAGTCAAGGAGTTTGTCCGTTCTTACAGACCTACACCTTATAGTTTTGTCCGTTTTTCAAACAGTTTAGTATATTTGCTGTGTGATTACATTCAAAACTAGAGAGAGACAGTGTGTGTCAGTCCGTATACAAAAACACAGAGCTTGACAATTTTACATACACCGTACAGTGGTGTACATGCACGCTCCTCTCTCAGTATCATGTAACGGCTGATATCATGGCCAAATTGAAGCTATCTAAGTGTGTGACTCTGTAAAGAAAAGCCGAGGAGTTTGTCCGTTCTTACAGACCTACCCTCTAGGGAGATTCCAATTCTGCCCAATTCTATATACACTGTTGTGAGTTCATTTTTCCCTTCACCATTGAGGTCTGATGAACTCCCTCCTCTGGTGAAGGAAGGTAGTGAGGCTGATTATCAAACACCTGGGCAGCTAGATGATGACTGGGTGGCTGGAATTGAGGACTGGATATAAGGCTGCCGACGCCCTTCTTCCTGGCTGGTGATTTTCCTGCTGGATTCTTGGAGACCAGTCTGATTCCTGCTTCTCAAAGCTAAGTTTTTCTGCTCTGCTTGGTACTCTTCAGTTTTGTTTTTGTTTTGCCTTGTTTTTTGGGAGTTCTGCCATCCCCGGCCGGGGGTGAGCTGAATTCCATTTTTGTCTCTGATCTGTTGATCTTTTGCTCTGTCTTCAGAATATACCTGAGTGCTGATATAGTCTTTTGAAGCCTAGCGACTTCAGGGCCTGTTTTTCCTATCAGTCGGTTGGCTCATTTTGATAGGGTTTTTGCGGATGGCAGACAGCAGCTTTCCTATCCTGTCCTTTGTAGTTAGCTTGGGCCCCATCATTTGCTCAAAATATCTTACTATCTATGTTAGTGTTTTCATCTTGCTTCACCGTCATTATATGTTGGGGGCTGCCTATTGCTTTGGGGTCTGCTCTGGGGCAGTTTAGTTTTTCCCCTTTCTGTCTTTAGGCTATCTAGTTCTCCGGCTGTGATCGAGGGGTCTAGGGCACCGTAGGAACCCCCCACGGCTACTGCTAGTTGTTGTGGATAGGTCCAGGGGTCTGCAATCCGATAACTGCCAACCTCTCTGGTTTTCTGGACTTAGCTAGCATTTCTGTTTTTGCCTCCTACGGTGACTCAATCATAACAGAATCACCAGCCATACCGCAGATCCTAGGGTACTCAATAGCAGGAGGGAATTGTAAAAAAAAAAAAAAGGGAAAAAAAAAAATAATGTGTCAGAATTTTTTTTTGTGTGCATATTTTTTCCTCTATATCTCTGAGGCCATAGGGGGAATTTTTCTCTCAATGGAGATGAAGCAATTGTCTGATCGTGTGGAGCAGCTCGCTGCTGAAGTGCGGGGAATTTCCGCCTATCTTGCTCAGTCACATGCGGCAGAACCAAAGATTCCCATTCCTTATGTGTTTTTTGGGGATCGGTCTAAATTCTTGAATTTCAAGAATAATTGTAAATTATTTTTTGCCTTGAAGCCTAACTCGTCGGGGAACTCTGCGCAGCAGGTTAAAATTGTCATCTCTTTGCTGCGCGGCGATCCCCAGGATTGGGCGTTTTCTTTGAAACCTGATGATCCTATTCTGAATAATGTGAACGCATTTTTTCAAGCCTTGGGGTTGTTGTATGATGAAACAAATGCTATTGATCAGGCTGAAAAGACCCTGTTGGCATTAAGCCAGGGTCGGGATTCGGCAGAGTTGTACTGTCAAAAATTCCGAAAGTGGGCGGTCCTTACTACCTGGAATGATGGTGCCTTGGCAGCCCTCTTTCGGAAGGGTTTGTCAGAAACTGTAAAAGATACTATGGTGGGATTTCTTGTTCCCTCTGGTCTTGATGATTCTATGTCATTAGCCATTCAGGTGGATCGGCGTTTACGTGAACGCAAAACTACACGAGAGATGTTGCCACCTGTTGAACAAATGTCTGAACCTATGCAATGTGATAGAGTTTTGTCTAGGGCGCAACGTCAGGAGTTCAGAAGGCGTAATAAGCTGTGTTTTTTTTGTGGAGATGCCTCGCATATTATTTCTGTCTGCCCTAAACGAGAGAAACTTTGTGCACACACGTTTTCTGTGGGTGGTGTTCAACCTAAGTTTCTTCTGGCAATTACTCTGATCTGCTCCCTGTCCACATTTTCCACCAAGGCTTTTGTGGATTCGGGAGCAGCCCTGAACCTAATGGACTTGGATTTTGCTAGAAGTTGTGGATTTCCTATGACACCCCTGCGGATGCCTATCCCTTTGAGGGGTATTGATGCTACTCCTTTGGCGAAGAATAAACCTCAGTTTTGGACCCAGGTGGTAATGCGGGTCGCCCCAGATCATCAAGAAAATTGCAGATTTTTGGTGTTGCATAATTTGCATGATACCATTGTTCTGGGGTTTCCCTGGTTGCAAATCCATAATCCAGTTCTGGATTGGAAATCTTTGTCTGTGGTGAGTTGGGGTTGTCGGTGTGCCCTTAGTGATGCTCCTGTTTTCTCCACCTCTCCCCAGTCGCATGATGTTCCTGACTATTTGGCTGACTTTTATGATATATTTAGTGAGAATGAGCCTGCGTCTTTGCCTCCTCATAGGAGTTATGACTGTGCAATTGATCTGAACCCGGGGTGTAAATTCCCCAAGGGTCGGCTTTTCAATTTATCTGTACCCGAGCACGAGGCTATGCGATCCTATATTAAGGAGGCATTGGAGAAGGGTCATATTAAACCATCCTCTTCACCCTTAGGTGCTGGTTTTTTTTTCGTGGCTAAAAAGGATGGTTCATTAAGGCCTTGTATTGACTATCGTTCCCTCAACAAAATTACTGTTAAATATCAGTATCCGTTACCCCTGATTTCTGATCTATTCTCCAGAGTTAAAGGTGCTTGCTGGTTTACCAAGCTTGACCTCAGGGGGCGTATAATCTTATTCGCATTAAGCATGGGGATGAATGGAAGACGGCGTTTAATACTCCGGAGGGACATTTTGAGTACCTGGTGATGCCTTTTGGGCTCACTAATGCCCCTTCTGTCTTCCAGTGCTTCATGAACGATATATTCCGAGACTTTGTGGATACATTTTTGATTATCTATCTGGATGATATTTTGATCTTCTCCAAGAATTGGGACTCTCATGTGGAACATGTTCGGACTGTGTTCCGGATTTTGAGGGAGAATTCCCTGTATGTCAAGGGATCGAAATGCCTTTTTGGGGTACAGAGGATTTCATTTTTGGGATTTATTTTGTCTCCGTCAACTATTGAAATGGACCCGGCCAAGGTACAGGCCATTTATGATTGGGTTCAGCCCACTTCTTTGAAGGCCCTCCAGAAGTTTTTGGGTTTTGCTAATTTTTATCGGAAATTTATAGCTAATTTTTCTGGTATTGCCAAGCCATTGACGGATTTGACTAGGAAGGGTGCTGATGTGCTGAATTGGTCTCCGGAGGCTGTTTCTTCCTTTCAGGAGCTGAAGCGAAGATTCACTTCTGCTCCGGTTTTGCGGCAACCTGATGTCTCACTCCCGTTTCAGGTGGAGGTGGACGCTTCTGAGATTGGTGCAGGAGCGGTGTTGTCCCAAAAAGATCCTGTGACATCTAAAATGAATCCTTGTGCTTTCTTTTCCCGAAAGTTCTCCCCGTACTAACGTAACTATGATGTGGGGAATCGGGAACTGTTGGCCATGAAATGGGCATTTGAGGAGTGGAGACATTGGTTGGAGGGAGCCAAACACCAAGTTGTGGTCCTTACTGACCACAAGAATTTGATTAACCTGGAGTCAGCCAAGCTCTTGAATCCTAGACAGGCTAGGTGGGCCTTGTTTTTCACACGTTTTGATTTTGTGGTCTCTTTTCTTCCGGGCACTAAGAATGTCAAGGCAGACGCCCTCTCTAGGAGTTTCCTTGCTGATTCTCCTGTTGTGACTAAGCCTGCTACCATCTTAGGTGAGGGGGTAGTTCTTTCTGTCATCTCGCCCGATTTGAGACGTGCTCTGGAAGAGTTTCAGGAGGACAAACCTGAGCGTTGTCCCAGTGGAAAGTTGTATGTTCCTGACCAGTGGAGGAAGAGATTGATGTCTGAAGTTCATTGCTCTGCATTGGCTGGTCATCCAGGTATTTTTGGTACTAGAGATCTGGTGAGTCGGTCTTTTTGGTGGCCCGCCTTGTCTCATGATGTCAGGAATTTTGTGCAGTCCTGTGGGACTTGCTCCCGGTCTAAACCTTGTTCTCGCTCTAGTGGCTTGTTGATGCCTTTGCCGGTGCCCAGGAGGCCATGGACCCATATTTCAATGGATTTTATCTCTGATATGCCTGTCTCTCAGAGAATGACTGTTATTTGGGTGATTTGTGATAGATTCTCTAAGATGGTCCATCTTGTACCACTCCCTAAGTTGCCATCTTCCTCTGAGTTGGTGCCCTTGTTTTTGCAACAGGTGGTTCGCTTGCACGGGATTCCTGAGAACATTGTATCGGACAGAGGAGTTCAGTTTGTGTCTAGATTTTGGAGGACTTTCTGTTCCAACCTGGGAATTCAGTTGTCCTTCTCCTCTGCGTTTCACCCTCAGACCAATGGGCAGACGGAGAGAACAAACCAGACCTTGGAGTCGTATTTGAGATGTTTTATTTCCGCTGATCAGGATGATTGGGTTTCATTTTTGCCCTTGGCCGAATTTGCTTTAAATAATAGAGCTAGTTCTGCCACTTTGATGTCACCTTTTTTTTGTAACTTTGGTTTTCACCCTCGATTTTCTTTAGGGCAGGTGGAGCCTTCTGCCTGCCCAGGTGTTGACACTGGGGTGGAGAGAATGCACCAGGTCTGGGACCAAGTAGTTGATAAGTTGTCTCTCTCCCAGGAAAAGGCCCAGTGGTTTTCCAACCGGCGTAGGACCGTTGGTCCCCAGTTTAAGGTGGGCGATATGGTTTGGTTGTCATCAAAAAATATCGCTATGAAGGTGGCTTCTCCTAAGTTTAAGCCTAGATTTATTGGACCTTACAAGATTTTGGAGATTATTAATCCGGTCTCTTTTCGGTTGGCTCTTCCTGTCACATTTAAAATTCATAATCTGTTTCAGTCCTTGTTGAAGAGGTTTGTTGAACCAGTAGTTCCTGTGGTGGCACCTCCTGACCCTGTATTGGTTGAAGGTAACATGGAATATGAGGTAGAGAAGATACTTGATTCCCGTCTGGCTAGACGGAGACTCCAGTATTTGGTTAAGTGGAAGGGTTATGGTCAGGAGGATAATTCCTGGGTCTCTGCCTCTGATATTCATGCCGAAAGATTGGTGCATGCCTTTCATTGGGCTCACCTGGATCGCCCTGGTGGCATGGATGAGGGTTCGGTGACCCCTCCTCAAGGGGGAGGTACTGTTGTGAGTTCATTTTTCCCTTCACCATTGAGGTCTGATGAACTCCCTCCTCTGGTGAAGGAAGGTAGTGAGGCTGATTATCAAACACCTGGGCAGCTAGATGATGACTGGGTGGCTGGAATTGAGGAATGGATATAAGGCTGCCGACGCCCTTCTTCCTGGCTGGTGATTTTCCTGCTGGATTCTTGGAGACCAGTCTGATTCCTGCTCCTCAAAGCTAAGTTTTTCTGCTCTGCTTGGTACTCTTCAGTTTTGTTTTTGTTTTGCCTTGTTTTTTGGGAGTTCTGCCATCCCCGGCCGGGGGTGAGCTGAATTCCATTTTTGTTTCTGATCTGTTGATCTTTTGCTCTGTCTTCAGAATATACCTGAGTGCTGATATAGTCTTTTGAAGCCTAGCGACTTCAGGGCCTGTTTTTCCTATCAGTCGGTTGGCTCATTTTGATAGGGTTTTTGCGGATGGCAGACAGCAGCTTTCCTATCCTGTCCTATGTAGTTAGCTTGGGCCCCATCATTTGCTCAACCTATCTTTCTATCTGTGTTAGTGTTTTCATCTTGCTTCACTGTCATTATATGTTGGGGGCTGCCTATTGCTTTGGGGTCTGCTCTGGGGCAGTTTAGTTTTTCCCCTTTCTGTCTTTAGGCTATCTAGTTCTCCGGCTGTGATCGAGGGGTCTAGGGCACTGTAGGAACCCCCACAGCTACTGCTAGTTGTTATGGATAGGTCCAAGGGTCTGCAATCCGATAGCTGCCAACCTCTCTGGTTTTTCTGGACTTAGCTGGTATTTTGTTTTTTCCTCCTTCGGTGACTCATCATAACAATACACCTTGTAGTTTGTCATACACTAGGCAATTTCTGTCGGTCACATTGTGGTGTTATAGACACAGGGCCTGACAGAATCCAACTGTGTCCTGAAGTCTATAGAGATTCCAATTCTCCCCACTACTATATACACCTTGTACCTTGTTTTACAGTACCATATAGTTGGTGGTTTTTTGGGCACATTTTCCCCAAAAATGAGGAAGTGTGGTGGAAGAGTCCGTGGAAGTGGGCCGGGGTTGGCAGCTGGTAATGATGGTGTTAGTGGTGGATCTGCTGGCAGTGGCAAAAACAAAATAGCACCTAATGCAGGAGGTGTTGAGCCTGCGTCATCGTCTGGCTCCACAAGACCTCGAAGTCTCCCTTTTCTGGGAGTAGGTAAACGGCTTTTAAAGCCGGATCTTCAAGAACAAGTTTTGGCTTACATGGCTGACTCAGCCTCCTGCTCTATCGCCTCCTCTTCTGAAGTTTTAAAAAATAAAAGCACTGAGTCATCACTGGAGGCTCATGTTCATGAACCACACCTTTCCTTGTGTCCTTCACCCCAACCAAAATTGAAGGATCCGGCAGGCCACACTACAGATTACTCCATGGAACTGTTTTCACATACCATGCCTGGGTTATCAAGTCAAATCGTGAATTACCCAGGCAAAAATGAATCTGACATAGAGTGTACTGATGCACAGCCACTGATAGATGATTCTGCTGGTACATTCACTCAGAGCACTACATTGTCCTCGCAGTGTACTGAGCCAGAATCTGACCCAGATGAAACTCAGGTGCCCCTTCCCGCATACTATACCACCATACACGGTGACACAGAGGAAGGTGCACATGACATTGAAGAGGAGGTGATGGATGACCCAGTTGTTGACCCAGATTGGCATCCATTGGGGGTAGAGGGTGCCGCTGCCAATAGCTCAGAAGAGGAGGAGGAGCATCCACAGCGGGCATCGACATCACAACAGCTGTTATCTGGCAGGCCAGGAGCAGTCCAAAAACGGGTTACAAAAACCAAAAGAGTTGCAGGACAGCTTGGCCAGATGGTCAAAATAGCACAGCGTGCAAGGCCTCAAAATGTCTTCCATAGTAGGAAGAGTGCAGTGTGGCACTTTTTTGAACAAAATCCTAATGATCAGGCAAAGGTTATCTGTAAGAAGTGCGCAAAGACCTTTAGCCGAGGGAAAAATCTGAGAAATTTGAATACCAGTTGCATGCTAAGACATTTAACCACCATGCACTTGCAAGCGTGGACGGACTACCAAAACTCATGTACCACATGTGCTACTGCTTCCAAAGAAGGTAGTCAGCAACGCTACATTGTTTCCCCCACTGTAAGTCCACCGGTTAGCACACCACCAGCAGCAAATGTTGAGTTGTCGTCGCAAGGGCAAATCAGTCTGGGAATCACACTGCTATTGCAACGAAAGACTGAATCTAGGCCATCAGAAAGAACACCAACTCCATCACCATCATCAACCCTCTCTCAGTCCGCCATGTCCACAGCTAGTTCCACCATATGCAGCTCTCAAGTCTAGCTCACCCTACCAGAGACTATGAGTAGGACAAGAAAGCACTCATCCTCTCATCCGCGTACACTGGGTTTGAACGCACACATTGCCAAACTAATCTCGTTAGAGATGATGCCCTATCGGTAGGTTGAAAGCGCAGCTTTCCGTGAACTCATGGCCTAAGCAGTACCACGCTATGACCTACCCAGTCGCCACTTCTTTTCTCGCAAAGCCATCCCAGCCCTCCACCTTCATGTGAAAGACCGCATTGTCCATGCACTCAAGGAATCAGTGAGTGGAAAGGTGCACCTCACAACTGATGCTTGGTCCAGTAGGCATGGCCAGGGCCGTTACGTGTCCATCACTGCGCACTGGGTTAATGTGGTGGATGCAGGGTCCACAGGGGACAGCTGTTATGGCACAGTGCTGCCTAGCCCATGGTATAGGAAACAGTTGGCTGTAGGCATTCGACCCTCCTCCTCCTCCAGAAGCGAAAGCTCGTCCACAGAGCGCAGTCGCACAGGCACTACATCCGCAGCTGACAGTGGTGCACACGATGTGTCCCACTATCGATCAGCTAGTGGAAAGCGTCAGCAAGCTGTGTTGCAGATGATGTGTTTGGGCGACAGACACACGGCGGATGTACTGACCGACTACTTTCAGCGACAAACTGAGTCATGGCTGGGCAGTCTACATCTTGAGGCAGGCAAGGTAGTTAGTGATAATGGCCGGAATTTTGTGGCAGCCATAGCCCTTACAAAACTCAGGCACATACCTTGCTTAGCTCACACCTTGAACCTGGTGGTAGTGTTGAGCGATACCACCCGATACTGAAAAAAACCGGATTGGAATGTATCGGCCGATCTAAAAAAAGTATCGGGTATCGCTGATTCCGATCCCGGAAGTCCCATTCAAGTCAGGGACAGAAATATCGGAATTGAAAAAACCCCTTTCTTGCCTTGTACAGCCTGTTCGGGAGGGGAGAAGAGTGTGGGCGGTGCGTGGACAGACACTGTGCGTGTCTGTGTGTGGGGGCGGGGTCTGTACGGGCCTCTCGGTGGTCTGTACGGGCCTCTCGGGGGCCTGTGCCGGCCTGTCGGGGGCCTGTGCGGCTGTCGGTGGTCTGTATGGGCCTCTCGGGGGCCTGTGCCGGCCTGCCGGGGGCCTGTGCCGGCTGTCGGTGGTCTGTATGGGCCTCTCGGGGGCCTGTGCCGGCCTGCCGGGGGCCTGTATGGGCCTGACGGGGGCCTGTGCCGGCTGCCAGTGGTCTGTATGGGCCTCTCGAGGACCTGTGCCGGCCTGTCGGGGGCCTGTGCCGGCTGTCGGTGGTCTGTATGGGCCTGCCGGGGGCCTGTGTCGGCTGCCGGTGGTCTGTATGGGCCTCTCGGGGGCCTGTGCCGGCCTGCCGGGGGCCTGTGCCGGCTGTCGGTGGTCTGTACGGGCCTGCCGGGGGTCTTGTGTGTGTGCAGGCATCGTCCGATGGGACTACAAGTCCCATCGGGCGATGCCTGCTACACTGACAGTGATTGACACATTAGCCAATGATTGGACAGTAGTAGTCCCATCATGTGTTGAATGTAAACAAAAAAAAACATACTACATACATACTACATACATACTACATATATACTACATTCATACAGCATACATACATACTACATACATGCTACATATATACTACATTCATACAACATACATATATACTACATACATACTACATATATACATACTACATACATGCTACATACATACTACATATACTTTATACAACATTCATACAACATACATACATACATGCTACATATATGCAACATACATATATACTACATACTACATACATGCTACATATATACTACATTCATACAACATACATATATACTACATACATACTACATATTACATACATGCTTCATATATACTACATTCATACAACATACATATATACTACATACTACATACATGCTACATATATACTACATTCATACAACATACATATATCCAACATACATACGTATATACTACATTCATACAACATACATACATACTACATACATGCTTCATATATACTACATTCATACAACATACATACTACATAGAACATACATAGTACATACATACTACATACATGCTACATATATACTACATTCATACAACATACATATATACTACATACAACATACTGTACATACATCCTACATACCATCAATGAGTTTCTTACAATGCTCTGCTGGAATTTTAGACCATTCTTCCTTGGTAAACTGCTGCAGGTCCCTGATGTTAGAAGTGTGCCTTCTCCAAACTTCCATTTTTAGATCTCTCCACAGGTGTTCTATGGGATTCTGGTCTGGACTCATTGCTGGCCGCCTTAGAAGTCTCCAGGGCTTTCTCTCAAACCATTTTCTAGTGCTTTTTGAAGTGTGTTTTGGGTCATTGTCCTGCTGGAAGACCCATGACCTCTGAGGGAGACCCAGCTTTCTCACACTGGGCCCTACATTATTCTGCAAAATTTGTTGGTAGTCTTCAGACTTCATAATGCCATGCACACGGTCAAGCAGTCCACTGCTAGAGGCAGCAAAGCAACCCCAAAACATCAGGGAACCTCCGCCATGTTTGACTGTAGGGACCATGTTTTTTTCTTTGAATGCCTCTTTTTTTCTCCTGTAAACTCTATGTTGCAGCCTTTGCCCAAAAAGCTCTACTTTTGTCTCATCTGACCAGAGAACATTGTTCCAAAACGTTTTAGGCTTTTTCAGGTAAGTTTTGGCAAACTCCAGCCTGGCTTTTTTATGTCTCGGGGTAAGAAGTGGGGTCTTCCTGGGTCTCCTACCATACAGTCCCTTTTCATTCAGACACCGATGGATAGTACGGGTTGACCATGTTGTAACCTCGGACTGCAGGGCAGCTTGAACTTGTTTGGATGTAAGTCAAGGTTCTTTATCCAACATCCGCACAATCTTGCGTTGAAATCTCTTGTCAATTTTTCTTTTCCGTCCACATCTAGGGAGGTTAGCCACAGTGCCATGGGTTTTAAACTTCTTGATGACACTGCGCACGGTAGACACAGGAACATTCAGGTCTTTGGAGATGGACTTGTAGCCTTGAGATTGCTCATGCTTCCTCACAATTTGGTTTCTCAAGTCCTCAGACAGTTCTTTGGTCTTCTTTCTTTTCTCTATGCTCAATGTGGTACACACAAGGACACAGGACAGAGGTTGAGTCAACTTTAATCCATGTCCACTGGCTGCTAGTGTGATTTAGTTATTGCCAACACCTGTTAGGTGCCACAGGTAAGTTACAGGTGCAGTTAATTTCACAAATTAGAGAAGCATCACATGATTTTTCGAACAGTGCCAATACTTTTGTCCACCCTCTTTTTTATGTTTGGTGTGGAATTATATCCAATTTGGCTTTAGGACAATTATTTTTGTGTTTTTTCATTTAAGACAAATTAAATGAAGATAATAATACCAAAGAATTTGTGTTTGCAATCATTTTCAGGAAGAAACTGAGTATTATCTGACAAAATTGCAGGGGTGTCAATACTTTTGGCCACAACTGTAGGTATTCTTCCGCACTGTATTCCTCCACCACTGTAAAAAAATACAGAGTGGGAACTTTTTCACACATCAATGCCAAAAGTGAGACTAGGGACTTTTTTTACAGTGGCAGAGGAATACAGTCCTGAAGAATACCTACCTCCCAACACTGGATTCCTTGAGCCCCTAGAGAGTGGTCGCATCAGCTGCTGCTGCTGCTCTCCACGGGAGATCGGCGTGAGACACTCGTGGATTTCTGCGGATCAGGGAGTATATGGCTTGTTTGTTATTTTCATATTTTTCCTTAGCTGACACTGGCTTCGGGGAACAATGTGACAAGTATTGGTGAGTATGTACTCTATGTTATATGTACTGTATGTCTATGTATGTATTGTATGAATGTATTGTATGTAGTATGTATGTATTGTATGAATGTATATATGTTGTATGTAGTATGTATGCAGTATGTAGTATGTATGTATGTTGTATGTCTGTAGCATGTTGTATGTATGTAGCATGTATGTAGCATGTATGTAGTATATATGTATGTTGTATGTATGTAGTATGTATGTAGCATGTATGTAGTATATATGTATGTTGTATGAATGTAGTATATATGTAGCATGTATGTAGTATGTATGTTGTATGAATGTAGTATATATGTAGCATGTATGTAGTATGTATGTATGTATGTTGTATGAATATAGTATATATGTAGCATGTATGTAGTATATATGTATGTATGTTGTATGAATGTAGTATATATGTAGCATGTATGTAGTATGTATGTATGCTGTATGAATGTAGTATATATGTAGTATGTATATAGTATGTATGTAGTAAATATGTAGTATGCATGTAGTATGTCTGTATGTATGTTGTATGAATGTAGTATATATGTAGCATGTATGTAGTATGTATGTATGTATGTTGTATGAATGTAGTATATATGTAGCATGTATGTTGTATGTATGTTGTATGAATGTAGTATATGTAGCATGTATGCAGTATATATGTATGTATGTATGTTGTATGAATGTAGTATATATGTAGCATGTATGTAGTATGTATGTATGAATGTAATATATATGTAGTATGTATGTAGTATATATGTATGTATGTTGTATGAATGTAGTATATATGTAGTATGTATGTAGTATATATGTAGTATGTATGTATATTGTATGAATGTAGTATATATGTAGCATATATGTAGTATATATGTATGTATGCTGTATGAATGTAGTATATATGTAGTATGTATGTAGTATATATGTATGAATGTAGTATATATGTAGCATGTGTGTAGCATGTATGTATGTATGTTGTATGAATGTAGTATATATGTAGCATGTATGTAGTATGTATGTATGAATGTAGTATATATGTAGCATGTATGTAGTATATATGTATGTATGTTGTATGAATGTAGTATATATGTGGCATGTATGTAGTATGTATGTATGCTGTATGAATGTAGTATATATGTAGTATGTATGTAGTATGTTTTTTTTTGTTTTTTTTTTACATTCAACACATTAGCCGGATGATGGGACTACTACTGTCCCATCATTGGCTAATGTGTCAATCACTGTCAGTGTAGCAGGCATCGCCTGATGGGACTTGTAGTCCCATCGGACGATGCCTGCACACACACAAGACCCCCGGCAGGCTCGCACAGACCACCGACATCCGGCACAGGCACCCGGCTGGCCCTTACAGACCATCGGCAGCCGGCACAGGCCCCCAGCAGGCCCGTACGGACCACCGGCAGCCGGCACAGACCCCCAAGAGGCCCTACAGACCACCGGCAGTCGGCACAGATCCGCCGCAGTCGGCACAGACCGCGCATCATGATGCGCACAGACCGCGCATCATGATGACGTCATTTCAGCAGCCAATCACAGTCATGCCAATAGTTAACATGCCTAACAGGATGTGCCCACACTTCTGAGGATTCCCATTGGCTGAATTAAATCGAGCAGGCTGATAGCTTTATGGGAACTTCCGATTCCGGTATCCGATACGAAAAAAGTATCTGAAGTCAGTATCGGAATTCCGAAACAGCTAATATCGGCCGATACCCGATACTTGCGGTATCGGAAAGCTCAACATTACCTGGTGGTGCAGTGCTTCCTCACTAATTATCCGGAGTTAACAGGCCTGCTCCATAAGGTTCGCCGGTACACTTCAGACGTGTGCAGAAGCTGCGGCGATTGCTCCACTTTCCCAAGCACCGCCTAATTATCGACGTTGCAACAAGGTGGAACTCCAACCTGCACATGGTTGAGCAGCTGTGCGAACAGAGACAGGCCGTAATGCATTTGTGGGAGGATACACGGGCAGGCACTTTGAGGGCAGACATGGAGTTGACAAGTGTACAGTGGTCGAAGCTGAAAGACCTCTGTAAAGTCCTTCAATGTTTTGAGGAATGCACACGGCTGGTAAGCGCAGACGACGCCATCATAAGCATGAGCATCCCACTTATGCGTCTGCTAATGCAAACTTTGACGCACATCAAGGAGCAGGCGTCTGCAGCCGAGGATAATGAGGAAGAGGAGGAGGGAAGCCTTGATGACAATCAGCCATTGTCTGTTCAGGGAACTGTCGTGGACGAGGTGGAGGAAGAAGAGGAGGAGGAGGATGATGATGGGGATGATTATTTAGGGGAGGAGGATGCTTCTCATGGGGCAAGAGAAAATGTTGGCGTGGCAAGGTCTGGTACTGGGTTTGTGCGTGACTGGAGGGATGTGGATTTGCCTGAAAGTGCTCCTCCACCCAGCACTCGCAGTGCATCATTGACACCGGGAACATTGGCCCACATGTCAGATTATGCCTTGCAGATCCTAAAAAGGGACCCCCGCATTGCCAAAATGATGAGCGATGATGACTACTGGTTGGTCAGCATCCTGGATCCACGCTATAAAGGCAAATTCCAAAACATCATGCCACAGGAGAACCTTGACCTAATATTGGCTAACAAACAAGCAACTCTGGTAAACCGTTTGTTTGAGGCATTCCCAGCACATAGCAGCGGTGATGGTTGTCACACGAGCTGTAGGGGCCGTGGGAAACTTGGAAGAGGTGTTGGTGGTGCACACATCAGAAGTGGCATTGGAGACAGGGGTTTCCTGACCATGTTGTGGACTGATTTTTCAAGTCCCGCTCACACAACTGGTAATACTGCATCAATTGAAAGTGACAGGAGACAGCACTTGTCAACTATGTTTACAAACTACTTTTCCTCCCATATCGATGTTCTCCCTCACAGGTCATTCCCATATTGGGCAGCTAAACTGGCACCTGGCCTGAATTGGCACAATATGCCTTACAGGAGCTTGCTTGCCCAGCTGCAAGTGTGCTATCGGAATGAATCTTCAGTGCTGCTGGATCAATCCTCACAGAAAAAAGGACCCGTCTGTCGACCCAAAATGTGGATGATCTAACCTTCATTAAAATGAACCATGCATGGGTTTCCAAGGATTTTGTCACACCTTACCCTGATGACACATAGGTTGACAGAAAAATGGCTTTCTTTGGTCCGCCTCTTCCTGGGACTTGACCAATTTCGCCTTTAGCAGCAGGTGTATGTCCCACATCAATATATGCCATTTTGTAAACCTCCCTAACTGGGCTGCCTCCTCCCCTCATGGCCGAGGTCACCACCTACCGCCCGCAACCGTGTGAGTGCCGTTGCCCTGGACAGGTGGGTGGGCCGACTCTTGGGCGCAGGCACTGGCACAGGGTCCGTCATAGTGCAATCAAGTGTCTCTGACGGTGGGGGTGCACACCCGCCATCAGACACACCGCCGTACTATGAGGGGCCCAGTGCCAGTACCGACGCCCACGAGTGGGCCCCCCTTGCTTGGGCAGGGCCCCAGCATTTGCAATGTTTACCTCACACTGCTCCTCCGCTGTGTAGTCTGGGCTGTCAAATCCTTCACTGGGACTGCCACGACAAATTTGGTGAACTGATAGAAGGTGATGGCTAAGACGTAGCTATACCCTGGCCCGCTGGCCGGGATCTAGCTTCAGATGATCAATGGCTTCCATTTCTTATGGACGTCGACTCACAATGAGATGCAGTGGTGGTTTCTCATCAGCTTTAACAGTTTTCCTACCCACAGATGTGTGACATTCCAGCTCACAATTTTAAATGTGCCCTCTCATGCCAATCCAAATCAATCGCCTACGGCCTGTGGCTTCTGTCTTTTGCACTCCAAAGTTACGTGACAGAGCATGATAGGCAGTGAGCACCATGTTTACATCTTTCCCTGTGATCAAAATGATATGGATATGAGTAATGGCGATGGGATCAACGGTACTGCGATACAGCAACACTTTCTTCACAAAGAAAGGTTTTCACTGTCTCCTCTCACTAATTAATTGAGGGTCTGCATCGCCTCTGAGAATTGTGACGGAAGTTTATCCCGTGAATAGGAATTCCTAGATTTCTGCAATCACTAGAATTTATGTCAGTAATTGTATGCATCTCATTTTCTATTGCAGAGAGTCTGGACTGTCTTACTGAGACAGAAATATATGAAGATTTAAAAATACCACCAAAAGTGTATACTGGTGTATGCTTCAAATACATTTCCTTTTTTCTACTTTTTAGATTGTTGTCTAATCCATACTGAGAACATGGAGATTTTAAATATTTAAACTATGCTATATATACCTTCTATCCAGTGATAATGTACCCTTTCTCAACTTTGTACAAGCTGGTCAAATCCATACTGGGCCTGAGACCGTCTGAGCCTGCCTCCTGATCTATAGACATAGGTTTTTAATGTGTAAACTATGCTATACATACCTGTAATCCAGTGATACGTTACCCTTTCTCACCTTTGTCCAATCACATCTAATCCATACTGGGCCTGAGACTGTCTGAGCCTGCCTCCTGATATATAGACCTATGTTTTTAATGTGTAAACTATGCTGTACATACCTGTAATCCGGTGAAACGGTACACTTTCTCACCTTTGTCCAATCACGTCTAATCCATACAGGGCCTGAGACCATCTGAGCCTGCCTCCTGTTATATAGACCTACGTTTTTAATGTGTAAATTATGCTATACATACCTGTTATCCAGTGATACGGTACCCTTTCTCACCTTTGTCCAATCACGTCTAATCCATACTGGGCCTGAGACCGTCTGAGCCTGCCTCTTGATATATAGACATAGGTTTTTAATGTGTAAACTATGCTACATATATACGTGTTACCCGGTGAAACTGTACCCTTTATCAACTTTCTAGAATCTTGTCGAATCCATACCGGGCCTGAGAATGGCTGCCGAGCAGTTAAGCAAGCTACAGCAACTGTGGTTTGGACACGTAATTTTTTGCATTTTTTCAGGAATGCTGGTTAGGCCTAATTCAGGAATTGCGGTTGACCTGCACTTACTGGGAAATCATCGTTCACGGGGAATAATTGAAATCACAGATCTCCATCACTAACGGTGTTCTGCTGGTTATCTGCACCTGTAAGCGGCAAAAGCTGGTCCTTTCAGTGTAGCGTGCATGCAGCCCCGGACATGTAACACCATGATAGACCGTGATAGTGCCAGAGCCTCGCGTATCCCTCTAGTAAGCTTGACGCGTACCGCAGGGGCATGCCGGAGTCTCGTTCGTTAACGGAATAAAGCTGACAAATTGCTAGCACAACTACAAATGGACATACCACACCACACAAACAATCGACAAACTTTCAATATGTGCATCTTTTCTTGAGGTGGCATGGTTGTGGTTTCCCGGGTGGAGTCCAATTAAGCCAGAGGCTCCACTCCTGGTGGTGCCCTTTTGGACATTCCTTTAAGGTTCAGCTTTGCAATCATACTGCCCCCGGAAAGCAAACACTTTACCTTCATGGATGCTGTTTGGAGGTTCGTGGGAATAACGCCGCCCGATCGCCAGTTGGCATAATTTATTGGTGGGAAGTTCGACGGTATATGATGGTGTTCGATTTCAGAATTTTTTTTTTGGTTGGTATTTTACATTTTTATTCCAGCCTTTCTTGACTTCATAAGGGAATGATAAGCCTATGTCTGTGTCTCCTCCACCTCCACCTCTTTTCTAAATGTAGTTGCCCTTTTCCATATGTAATTTTTGTCTTCTGAGCATTTTCTCTGCTTTGGGACACCTTTTAACGTGTTTTGTAATTGTTTTCTATGTGTTTGTATGTGTTTGTGTTTGCCTGCCATTGTTTTCAATGGGGTTCGACGAACATTCGACGAACTTGCCTACTGTGTGTCGAACCAAAACACTAGCGTGGTGGCTCATCACTACTCCTGATATATAGATGTACATTGTTAATGTTTAAACTATGCTATATATACCTGCTATCTGATGATACTGTACACTTCTTCTACTTTTTATATTCTTGTCTAATCCATACTGAGCCTGTGAGCGTCTCTGTGTGACTGATGGAATATATATGGAGATTGACATTTATCCTTTGACTGAATAGAGCTGTACATTTCTGATACAGTGCCATATATCTGATGTTATTTTGTGTCTATTTTGTGCAAAATTTTGAAGTTTGGTGGAAGAGGCCGCGGACGTGGGCGCGGGGGGGGGCCCGCTGGTGATGATGGTGGTGGTGCATCTGCTGGAAGTGGCAAAAGCAAAATAGCAGCTAAGGCAGGAGGTGTTGAGCCTGCGTCATGGTCTGGCTCCGGAACGCCTGGAATGATACCTTTTCTGGGAGTAGGTTAACCACTTTTAAAGGCGGAGCATGAGGAACTGGTTTTGGCTTACATTGCCTAAACAGACTCCATCAAATATGCCCGCCTCTTCTGAAGTTTCAAAAAATGCAAGCACTGAGTGGTCAAGTGCTGGCTCCTGGTCAGGAAGAACCCCTTTCCTTGTGTACTGCACTCCCACCCAAACTGAATGAGGCAGCAGGCCACACTTCACATTAGTCCATGTAGCTCTTTCTATCATACCATGCCTGGGTTATCAAGTCAAATTGTGAATTCCCCAGTCAAAGATGAATCTGACATGGAGTGTGGGTGGCCAGCCAGGGCAGTGGGGTTAATCGGTACAGGGCCGGTGTCTCACAGGGATGTGTCACGGTGGTGGTGACCCGTTCCGTGGCCCTCAGCGTCCATGCAAAGGGGTGAATTACATTTATAGGTGAATGATGCGTGACGCCACCTCTGGTTTCTGATTAGATTGACCAGCGCTGCAGTGTCGCTTCTGTGGGACAGATGTTGTGGTGCAGTTAAGATGTAGAAGACCTGCACAGGTAGGGCCGTAGTCGCAGGGCAGATGAAAGAGTTGGGAGATGGTGTGCAGTGTAGGATGTAGCAGAGCCGTGCGCCAGGCGCAGGAGAAAGATGACAGACACAGTCGTGCAGTTCCTTTACCTGTACTTGGTAGGTGCTGTCCAGGACCCAGAGTACAGATGGAGAAGGAGTTGGTCAGCCTGGAAGCCAATTTGGATTTCCTGCAGGTAGGTAGTGTGGCCTCCATTCTAGCTCTTATCTGAGGTACTCGTAAGTGCTGAGTTCAATGAAGCTCCCCCTGTTTACTCTCTTTTGGAACTTTCTCGTATGGCTGGCAGCCGTAGCATTTTCCTTCTGGCTCACACACGTCGATGCTGGGGCCTCCAAGCCTCAGTTGGGTACAGAGCATTTACAGCTGCTACTTCCTCCGGTTTCAGGTGCAGGAACGTCAGTGTCCCTACAAGCTCGGAGACCGGAAACCGGACCATGTGCTCCAGCTAGGAGTGAGCCTTAACTCTGCTCATCCTCCAGCTCCCCTTCTCACGTCCACACACTTCCCCTTCCCTGCACAGAATGGCCTAACTTACCTCCTCCCGACCACAGAGAGCAGCTCCTCAGCAGTCCTGTTCAGAGGTCTCCCTGCTGGCGTGGAGTGGGAAATGTGTTGTGTGTTGGTTTAACTGCTAGAGAGATCCTTCGTTGCTCCCAAGCATGACATCACACTCCCTAGGAGGGAGGTAATGCCACTGCTTCACCGCCATGACGTCTTCCGCGTTTCCTGACAGTGATAGTCTGATCAGAGAGCGCAATGACATCACCTCTGTACGCCCTCTGCCTAAACAGCCAAGTGCAGTGAGATGGATGATGGGGACGACGAGGAGTCCAGACTAGTACATGGATTCCATAGCGAGGAGACTTATTTAATTGTTTTCAATGTTGGGACAGCAATTTTTGGGGAGCACTATACTCTGGAGAATGATATATGGGGCCCACCATACACTGGAGCATTCCAAAGGTGGATATCAGACACTGGAGCAGCATTTACAGGGCACATTATACACTAGAGCATTAGAAATGGGGCCCATTATGTATGGAGCATTATTTGGGCCCATAAAACAGTGGAGCTTCATCCATGGGGACCAATGTATACTGTAGCATTATGTGGAGCTCATCATATACTGTTTCAAACATTATATGGGACCAATGATTCTGTATGGAGAAATATATGGGCCTCATTACTCTGTATAGCGCACTATGGGGTGGCCATAATACTGTATGGAGTAATATACTGTCCGTTTTTGGAGCTATTAAAAATGGATATCAGTCATGAGATGTAAAAAGTGAAGTATTTTTCATTATACTATGCCGCTATTTCTCTGCGGTATCGGAGCATCATGAGTTGTGGTATGTGTTAAAGGGGCGCTCTTTGGCCCAGGGCACATGAAAACCTGGAGCCAGCCCTAACCCCCCACAAATTTAGCCAAATAACCCCCATTTTTCAGTGCGTTACTAGTATTATGAAGTAAATTAAGGTTCAAAAGCTTCAGTAATCAGAATTGATGTTTTTGGCATTCAAAAGGGCACTGTAGGTGTGTTTCCTGTCCTGCACTCCCTACAGACTTTGCTTCCCCATTGACTTGCATTGGGTTTCGTGTTTCAGTCGGCCTTCGACTTTTCACGATAATCGTCCGATTTCGTTCGACCCGACTTTTGCGAAAGTCGGGTTTCACGAAACCCGACTCGACCCTAAAAAAGGCAAAGTCGCTCATCTCTACTTACAAGCTATCATTACAAATATAATTTTTTCTTGTATGTGCTTCTTCCCAACATAATTCTATATATTCATGTGAATATAATATCATTATAGTTATAGTATCTTTTAATTATTTATTTGTCTAAACTGTTAGCTTGCATTTTGTTCAGCAATGATGTCTTGTATCCTCTATGCATGTGAGCAGCGTTGGACTGGCCCACCGGAGAACCGGTGGATTCTCCGGTGGGCCCTGGCATCTGGTGGGCCCTGGCACCTGCTGGCATACAGGGCCAGCAGTTGCCTAGGGCCCCCGCTGCTCCAGGGGCCCCCAGCCAGTGGTGTGTCGCACACCATGCAGCTGCTATGGGGGCCGTGCCAGCGGAGCAGCAGCGGGTGTCAGGAGGCAGGAGCCCCTGTCCCCGCTGCTAAAGAGAAATGAATATTCACTGCGAAGCAGTGAATATCATTTCAGGTCTCCACCCCCAGAGGCCCCGCCCCCAGCCCAGTAAGCTGCTCTGCAGACTACAGCTGTAAATCAGGGCCGGCGCCGCCCTCAGTCCTCTCTGCTACTGACTCACAGCCAGTGCGCGATGACGTCACTACATCGCGCACCCGCTGTGTGTCTGGCAGAGGGGGCAGCTCCTGACACTGAAGCCGGCTGCCGGAATCAGCGTGGGAGTGAGGAGGAGAGGTGAGTATTGTGTTTTTTTTTTTTTTTTTATATCTCTCTCGCTCTCTCTATCTGTCTCTCTCTCTCTCTATCTATCTATCTCTATATCTCTATATATCTCTCTCTCTATCTCTCTTATATCTATCTTTCTATCTCTATCTATTATCTATATCTATCTATCTCTATATCTATCTCTATCTATTATCTATATATCTATCTATTTCTATATCTATCTCTATCGCTCTATCTTTATATCTATCTTTCTATCTCTACATCTATCTCTATATCTATCTATCTATCTCTATATCTTTCTATATATATCTCTATATCTATCTATTATGTCTATCTGTCTATCTCTATATCTATCTATCTTACTCTATCTATCTCTATATCTATTATCTCTATATTATCTAGCTACCATCTATATCTATCTATCTTTATCTATATATCTCTATCTAATATCTATATCTATCTATCTCTATACCTATCTATCTATTTATCTATCCGTTATCTATCTCTATATCTTTTCTCTGTATCTATCTATCTCTATATCTATTTCTCTCGCTATCTATCGCTCTATCTCTATATCTATCTCTATATCTATCTTTATATCTATATCTATATATCTATCTCTATCTATCTCTATATCTATATCTATTTCTCTCTATATCTATCTCTATATCTCTCTCTATAGCTATCTATCTATATATATCTATCTATCTATCTCTATATCTATCTCTCTGTATATCTATCTATCGCTCTATCTCTATATCTATATTTCTATCTCTATATCTATATATCTATCTATCTATCTTTCTCTATCTATTTATCTCTATATCTTTTCTCTGTATCTATCTCTCTCTATATCTATATCTATCTATCTCTATATATATCTATTATCTCTATATCTATATCTATTTCTCTCTATATCTCTCTCTATATCTATCTATCTATTTATCTCTATCTCTATATCTATCTCTCTGTATATCTATCTATCTTTCTATCTCTATATCTATCTTTCTCAATCTATCTATCTATCTATCTATTTATCTCTATCTATTATCTATATCTATCTCTATCTATCTATCGCTCTATCTCTATATCTATCTTTCTATCTCTACATCTATCTCTATATCTGTCTTTCTATCTATCTCTATATCTATATCTATCTATTATGTCTATCTATCTAGCTATCTCTATTATCTATATCTACCTATCTCTATATCTTTCTGTCTTACTCTATCTCTATATCTATCTGTTATCTCTATATTTATTATCTATCTTTATCTATCTATCTCTATCTATTATCTATATCTATATCTATCTCTCTATCTATTTATCGATCTCTGTATCTCTCTCTCTCTATATCTATCTCTCTCTATATCTACCGCGCTCTCTATCTCTATCTATCTTTATATCTATATCTATCTATCTCTATATCTATTATCTCTATATCTATCTACCTATCTATCTCTATATCTATCTCTATATCTGTTTCTCTCTATATCTATCTCTACATCTCTCTCCCTATAGCTATCTATATATTATCTCTATATCTATCTATCTATATATTATCTCTAAATCTATCTATCTATCTCTATATCTATCTGTTATCTCTATATCCATATCTATCTCTATATCCATATCTATCTCTATATCTATCTATCTCTATATCTATCTTTCTATCTAACACCATATCTCTATATCTATCTCTATATCTCATTATCTATCTCTATCTCTCTCTCTTTATCTATCTATCTATTGATCTATCCATCTATCTCTATATCTATCTCTGTAACTATCTATTATATCTATTATCTCTTTTATCTATATCTATCTATCCATCTATCTATCTAGCTATCTCTATCTATCTCTATATCTCTCTATATCTATCTTTCTAACTCTATATCTATCTATCTCTATACATATCTCTATATCTAGCTATTATCTCTCTATATATATCTCTATATCTATCTTTCTATATCTATCTGTCTCTATATCTATCTATCTATCTATCTCTATATCTATTATCTCTATATCTATCTATCTCTATATATATCTCTATATCTATTTTTATTTATAGCCATCTATCTATATATATTTATCTCTATATCTATCTATATATGTCTATATTATTATTATTATTATTATATCTGTATATCTCTGTCTATTATCTATCTCTATCTATTATCTATCTCTATCTATATATCTCTATATCTTTCTATCTATAGCTATCTATCTATCTATCCATTATCTATTTTCTATCTATCTCTATATCTATCTACCTATCGATCTATCTATCTATATTTCTTTCTATATCTATCTTTATATCTATCTCTATCTATCTCTATGAATCTTTCTATCTATATCTATCCATTATCTACTTTCTATCCATTATCTACTATCTATCTCTATATCTATTGTAGGGATTCGGACTCGCTTAGGTGCGGCGGGAGTCAAACATGAGGCACGTTCCTTTAAAATTTCACATGGTTTATTACTCCATAAACCAGAGACAGCACATAAACAGTCCTTAGCTGGGCTGTGTTCCCTCAGGTCCTGTGCACACAGGTCAGGGCAATGTCCAGAGCAGCGCTCTATCTGCAGCCGCAGACACAGGAAGGCTTCTCCTTCCTTGGAACACAGACCACTCTCTGTAGTGTCGCACCTGGACACATGGAAGTCTGTCCACACTCTGCCAGACTTCCTCACAGTCTCTTTCACATGTGCCAAACACCTTAATTACATAGCCCTGTAACAACACCCATAGGTGAGGTATGGATCACATGAGCTGGTCACATGGTCAGGACTTCACCACATGTCCTGAACATACACATATCTTCAGGCAAAACGGAGTACATTCCGCACCCAGTGCACTAAATGACATCTTTAGTGCTCATGTACACTATAGGCAAAATACTCCGGGTTGCATCGCAGGGAGCATCCCTCCATGTGACATATCTCCCATTAACCAGGCGTTCACCTGTCACACCACATATCCCCCTCCTCTGCCTAAAGCCGTGGGGCTTGGCACTTTCTATTACTCGACCAGAGATCCTTCTCGGTCGTCTCTGCCAGTCAAATCGTCTATCAAAGTCAGGCCCTGCTAGTGAACTCTTCAGTAGGCATCCCTTATCCGACTCTGTCTTGTTCTTTGATAAAGATGGGCCCACGTCAGACCACCCGCATCCCCGGCGGTCAGTATGGTGTTGCGACTCCCTTGCCCCCATACCTCTTGTCTGGACTGACTCTTTGTCACCACGTCTTCTACAGGGTCTCCTGCCTAGGTCACTCAGCTCTGAGCTAACTGAGGCATCACTACTTCCTCTTCCATCAGGCCACCTACTGTCCTCTCTCTGCTGGCCATTTCTCCTAAGGTCTATAAGGTCCCGAGAGCAGCCCTTCCATTTATCTCTATGTACTCTCTTATCTCCATCTTTAGGACTTCCAGTCTTAAGTGAACCTCTTTGCCTTTCTATACCGCGAGTTGAAGGAGGCGGCCATCTTCTTTCCATTTCCTCCAGCTCTCTACTGATCTGCTTCCTCTCAAGTCTTAGCTGCTCTACTTCTTTCAGGTATGACACGCGATACTCCAGGAGCATCCGGATATTCCCAAGGCTCTCCATGGACCCGACAACGAGGAATGGAACCATCCCATCTTCACCCTTGTCCTGGGTTTCGTCATTAGCCAGAATCCTCACTCTCATCACGCCAGACCTGTTCACCATGTCCTGCATCACTTTCCCAAACCTTCCGATGACTTTCCTCACCAGACCTCCGGGCACTTGAATGATGTCTTCTGCAATGCCCTGCTGACTTTGAACTTTCCTCGCACACTCTAGACATCGAGCGGCTTCTTTTTTTCCCAACAGGATCATCTGCCTTGTGCGGAGGCATTGTAGATGCATATCCCTCAGGATAGTAACCCGCTTCCTTGTGACTTCCTTAGATGACAGTATGACCAGCTGCTTCGTCTCTGGTGCCCAGATCACACTACATGCTTCTATAGCCTTCCTAAAGGCCTCATGCACACCTTCCTCAGCACAGGCTTCCTGCATGTCTTCTGGTACATCAATTACAACCTTGAAGGTCGTGGACTTGCTCTCACCCTGAACAGATGGCTCTGGGTTCCCTACGGACACTTCCCTCAAGATATCTGTCACGATTGGATGACTGTCTTGTGCAGCCCTTGGCTCACCATCTTCCTGAGATTTACAGTCTTCAGGACCCTTTTCCAAGATGGGCTTTGGCAGTTCTGCCTTGCTATCAGGCGGGCACGGCTGCTGTACGTCTTCGCCCATCCACTTCTCCCGTAGAAGACCTTTTCCTACTCCACTGAGTTCTTGCAGAACTTTATCTCGCTCCTCTTCCAGGTAGCGACGCTCATCCTCTCTCCTGAGAATCTCCTGTTGATACTTCTCTTGGGCCTCTCTGAGCACCTCCATATCTTCCAACAGGGTCTTGTTCATGGTTTTACACGCTGACAGGTGACCTCTGAGCTCAGAGACTTCCTTCTCCAGCTCATCCACTCTGTGCTCAGTCACTTGTCTCAGTGCTTTGCCTGCCAAGAGCTCGGACTCTAGGTGGTGCAACCGCTCCACCTGCGCGGAGTTGGCGACTTCCAGACTCGCCACCTTCAGACACTCCCTCGCCAGCTGCTGACACATCTCTTCGCGCCCTTGCTCCAAGTCTCGTAGGTGCGCTTCTACCTGGTGCAAACTGTCATTACACTGGATTCGTGCTTCTGTCTGACAAACACTGTCTTCAGCCCTAGTGGTTGCTACTGGCAATAACATATTACAGTCACGCCTGGTACCTGTGTCACACCCCACCGCATGGGAAATGTTCATGTTGCTCTCTGTTCGGGTGTCAGGTCCACTCTTTTTAATTACCACACCACTATCAGTCTCTCTCTGGTACCCGTCAGGTGACATCATGTCTGTAAGTGGGGCCGACGCACTGTTCTCTCTGGTCATGTTTAACTTAGGCCTGTCAACTTTAGGAGGCGGACTTTTCACACCATTACCTCCCATACACATTATATCAACAGACACTTCTCCTTTTGTCCACCAGTCCCACAGGGCTTCTAAGTCCCGCCCTATTACCATAGTATACTGTAAGTCTGGGTCTACTGTCACTACATGGTACGTGGAACTCTCAGTCGTGTCAATGTAGAGGTATGCTGTCAAAAGTTCTTTATCGTCCCCACCAAAGCCATTCACTCTCGTCACCGTCCCAGGCGACACAGAACGTCCAGGAGTGGTTTTTAGCACAGATACCGGACTCCCAGGGTCTAACAATCCCATCACCCGTTCTCCATCCAGCCAGAAGGGGCACTGTAGTGTTGGTTCACTGACCGAGCTACTCACAGTCGTCTCATCTCCCAGCCCACCATCCGTCATGTCACGAGACGTCAGGTCCGTAAGTTGGGCAGATGTCCTTCTCCTTCCGGTCAGTTCTACCTCTGACCTGTCTACGTCAGGAGCCGTCACTATCTTAGTGTCCGCTGGCCCCACAGTCGAAGCATCTCCATCGTCCGACCAAACGTCATCAAACAAAACAAAGTCCCGGCCCCTCTCCCAGGCATAGACTAAGTCCCGTGGTATCCCTCCCCCTTGGCACTCACCACCTTTGGTCCCCTCAAACACTACTCTGTCTACTGCATAGTTCACCGTGACCCCGTGTTTACAGCGAACCCTGACGTTTTTCTCGGACAGAGAGAAAGTGAGAGGAGTTCCTGTCAGAGTCACCTGATTCTCTGATTCCAGCCGACCAAAGGCTCCTTCCCGGTGCAGCATCACTGTACACATCTGTGGCCCGTCATTACTACCTGGAAAGGATATTCCACATTCTGGAAAAGACCTGCACATACACTGCGGTACTCCAGACGTACCTACTGAGTCACCCAGTGCTGTCACTTCTTCAACTTGGCCCCTTTCTGGACCACCACCCCGCTTTGGGTTGCCGCCCCCTCCCGGGACTCCACCCCATTTTGGGTTACCACCCCAATTTGGGCCACCGCCCCCTTTGGGGACTCCACCCCTTTACGGGCTACCACCCCGATTTGGGCCACCGCCCCCTTTTGGGACTCCACCCCTTTACGGGCTACCTCCCCGATTTGGGCCAACGCCCCCTTTTGGGACTCCACCCCTTTATGGGATCTCCCCATGTCTGTCCTGCAGAACCTCTTAGGCCACAGTTCACACAGTACAGTTTATGCCTTTTTCTGGTACTGGCCCTTTAAGCACGACACCACACCAATTCCTTCTGGCACTGCCCCAGCTCCTGCCGTCGCTCACAAGCAGCTGCTGGTGTTTCTGCAGCTCCTGCTGCGTCATCTTCGAGGACCCGCCGATCCACCGGAAGCCACTTGTCACCCTCAAAGATAAAAAAAACCACAAAAGCGCGCCCATAGGGCCTTACCAGTGCAGGTATAATGGGTATAAGGACATAATACAGGGTACTCACCCTTAATAGTTGTGTAAAGCCACAACTACTGTATCCGCTTAGTCATATGCCATAAAGCTGCAGCAGGATGGTGTAGACAGACAGCGTCTGCTACCAATGCTCAAATAGGAGATCCCAAAAAGAAAAAACATCAGGTCCCCGCGCTGCGAGACCTTCGTGAGCGTACTGAGCCACAGCAAGCACTTTCAGGATTTTTTTTTTTTTTTGCAGAGAAGCGAGGAAAAGGGAAAAAAAAAACACAAGCACAGTCTCTCACTGACTCTGGTCAGTGCAACACGGATTCCTGTCCGTTGCCTGCTGGTGTCAGCCACACAGGTTCTCGGGTACCTCTTCTCCTCATAGGCATCCCACAAATCTCCATACAGTCATTTCCTCTGACCTCGGTCAGTATTACTCACGATTTTCCATACCGTCTGTGCTCCTGGGAATCGCTGCCCGCAGTCTGTCACCAATTGTAGGGATTCGGACTCGCTTAGGTGCGGCGGGAGTCAAACATGAGGCACGTTGCTTTAAAATTTCACATGGTTTATTACTCCATAAACCAGAGACAGCACATAAACAGTCCTTAGCTGGGCTGTGTTCCCTCAGGTCCTGTGCACACAGGTCAGGGCAATGTCCAGAGCAGCGCTCTATCTGCAGCCGCAGACACAGGAAGGCTTCTCCTTCCTTGGAACACAGACCACTCTCTGTAGTGTCGCACCTGGACACATGGAAGTCTGTCCACACTCTGCCAGACTTCCTCACAGTCTCTTTCACATGTGCCAAACACCTTAATTACATAGCCCTGTAACCACACCCATAGGTGAGGTATGGATCACATGAGCTGGTCACATGGTCAGGACTTCACCACATGTCCTGAACATACACATATCTTCAGGCAAAACGGAGTACATTCCGCACCCAGTGCACTAAATGACATCTTTAGTGCTCATGTACACTATAGGCAAAATACTCCGGGTTGCATCGCAGGGAGCATCCCTCCATGTGACATATCTCCCATTAACCAGGCGTTCACCTGTCACACCACACTATCTATTTCTACATCTGTCTTTCTATCTATATCTATCTAACTCTATATATCTATATAGCATTATACCCTATGAGGGGGTGCATTATTCCCTATGAGGGGGGCAGTATTATACCCTATGTGGGGGCAACATTATACCCTATGAGGAGGCAGCATTATACCCTATGAGGGAGCTGGATGGCAAAACAAGTGCTAGTAATAACCCAAAAGTAATACGAATGAAAGAAATAACTTTTAACCATGCCAAAGGAGTTGAAAAGAAAAGTCTTGAGTGAGGAAAAGAAGGGCTCAATTCTGGCTTTACTAGCAAAGGGATACAATGAGCATCATGTTGCCTCCATCCGTAAAATTTCTAAGACGGCAGTCCATTACAACAAGGTCAAGCAGCAGACATTGGGGACAACAAAGCTACAGACCAGTAGAGGGCAAAAATGACTCTCCACTGACCGGGATGATGGTCATCTTATTCGAATGTCGCTCAGCAAGCGCAGGATGACATCAAGTGACCTACAAAAGGAATGGCAAATGGCAGGTGGGTTGAAGTTCATAACAGGCTCCTAGAGGCAGAGATCAAGTCATGTAAAGCTAGAAAAAAGCTTTTCATCAATGAGAAGCAAAGGAGAGCCAGGCTGAAGTTTGCCAAAGGCCATAAGGATTGGACCATAGAGGACTGGAGTAAGGTAATCTTCTCTCATGAGTTTAATTTTTAGTTTTGCCCAACACCTGGTCTACTAATGGTTAGACGGAGACCTGGAGCGGCGTACAAGGCAGAGTGTCTTGCACCCACTGTGAAATTTGGTGGAAGATCGGTGATGATCTGGGGATGCTTCAGCAAGGCTGGAATTGGGCAGGTTAATCTTTGTGAATCGAGCCGCATACAAGGTTATCCTGGAAAAACAGTTGATTTCTTCTGCTCAGGCAATGTTCCCCAGCTCTGAGGACTGGTTTTTCCAGCAGGACAATGTGCCGCACAGCTAGGTCAATCAATGTGTGGATGAAGGACCACCACATCAAATTCCTGTCATGGCCAGCCCAATCTCCAGACCTGAACCCCTTGAAAACCACTGGAATGTAATCAAGAGGAAGATGGATATTCACAAGCCATCAAACAAAGAAGAACTGCTTACGTTTTTGTACCAGGAGTGGCATAAGGTCACCCAAAAGCATTGTGAAAGACTGGTGGAAAGCATGGCAAGACACATAAAAGCTATTATTAAAAATCATGGTTATTCCACAAAATATTGATTTCTGAACTCTTCCTGAGTTAAAACTTTAGTATTGTTGTTTCTAAATGATTATGAACTTGTTTTCTTAGCATTATTTCAGGTCTTCAAGCACTGCATTTTTTTATTATTTTGACCATTTCTCATTTTCTGAAAACAAATACAAAATTTAGTGCTTGGAAATTCAAAGACATGTTGTCAGTAGTTTATAGAATAAAAGAGCAATTTACATTTTACTCAACAATATACCTATAAAGAGAAAAATCAGATAAACTGACAATTTTGCAGTGGTCTCTTAATTTTTGCTAGAGCTGTTGGCATTCAT
This sequence comes from Dendrobates tinctorius, assembly GCF_039654945.1. Lineage (NCBI taxonomy): Eukaryota > Metazoa > Chordata > Amphibia > Anura > Dendrobatidae > Dendrobates > Dendrobates tinctorius. Next base: position 20,313,223 of record NW_027361770.1, read on the forward strand.
TGCCTTAAATTGCACCCTTAATCCTTATACTCGAGCACGCGCGTTCATGACTTTTACCTCATCCAGGGACTACCCATGTCCGTGAATGCGCACGTCAAGCTGTCTTTGATGCGCTTCTACTGGCTTCTGTTGCTAAGTGAATTTGCGTGTGCGCAGGTTACTGAAAACATTCGCCATCTCTGACTAAATCAGCGTAGCCTGCCTTTGATGTGATCCAATCAAGCCGGCGCTCCACACGGGCAAATGTTTTATGATGATTTGTATGTATATACTGTATATATATATTCCCCTTCTAAGACTCCCTTGGCACATTTCCCCTGACAAAGCTGATTTTAGCAGCGATACGCATGGGGTCTTTCCCACACCCCTGCTCCATGAGAACTTCCTGTGAGCTCCCTTTGAGCCGATCTGGCAGCTGTGACTATGGGAACTTTCCTTTAAACTCTTGCATTCCACTCTCCAGCAGGTTATTTTTGTTATTTCCTGTCTCTTGTGCTAAATACTTTGTTTTCAGAGCAGCCTATGCTATACCATGCAACTCAAATGTCACTCACAAGACTTCTCATATGGCTGTTGTTTTCCTGCCCTCTTAATTACGCTACCTGTGCTGATTATACTTTATATAGGCATTTCAGTCCTTTATATACATGTTTAGGAGGACTTTTTTCAGCCATTGATTGATTTGTATGTACATTGATGTTTCACATCTTGATATATCTGAGGAGGTTTTATGTGAACATATTTATGTTTTTGCATGCCATATGAACCTATTTATATCAATTTAGCACGTGCCTTTTTAATGCCGACTCATATGTATAATTGTGAAGCTCCACTGATTTAATGTCCTACATAGTCACTCTTCAGGGGTGTTGTTCATTTGTCATGGTTTTTGTTTTTAGGTGGTTTTAACATATTTTCATGTATGTCAGGGGTGTCTATAAAGGTTATATTTTATGCTTATTTTCATGTCTGGTCTGCACACCATTATTTGTTTGGTATTTTCACTTTAGTACTTACATTTAGTTGTCAATACTGGGTTTTGCACCCTGTTGCTTACTTGTTATACTGTTGATCTATGGTGGTGCACCAATTCTCCTTCCTATATAAGCGCCAGATCCACGGTTGTTCATCACTCCAGCACTGGCGATGTGCAGCATGGGAACTTGCTATTTAATCAGGTGACCCTACAGTATGGTTATCTCAGTTCACAGCGGCTCTGCACTTGTGAAAATTGGGCACTGTGAGCTGAGATAACCTTACTGATGTCATCTCAGTTCACAGCAGCCAGGTATCGCAGAGAGCAGCGCATCACTCTGTAATTGCTGCAACTCTAGTATATTTGAATATTTAATTTAAAAAAATGGCATGGGGTCCCACCCATTTTTGATAACCAGTCAAGTTAAAGCAAACAGCTGTGGGCTACATACCTCAGCTGTCGGCTTTATCTTGACTAATTATCGAAGCTAGAGGAGTCCCTACTGTCATGGTTCCACCCCTCAGTGTGTTTGGAATGCAGTTACTGACAGCTCGGCCGTCCATTCTGATATAGGGGTGTGCTGAAGCTGTCAGTACTTTGACTGACAGCTTGGCCATCCAGTCTGGTACAGGGGCGTGCTTATCGGTCACTGTGTTGATTGATAGCTCAACAATCTAATCTAAGACTATGAGGTGTTGGCTGTCTCCATGTGTTCATTATTCCAGTTAATTGCCATGCTTCTTAACTGAGCTGTGTCAAACAGAACTCTGCCAGATGTACGTTCAGCTTATGAGGTTTGTGATTTCCTGTACCATGAGTTCTGTATGCTTGATCTGCTGCCTGACCTTGGACTTCATCTTGATCATCCGCCTGCATAACCCCTTTAGCTCTGATCTGTTATCCTCCCGATACTCTGACCTCAGAACGTTACCTGAATATGCTTTTGTCTCTTTCTTCTCTTTATGAAGTACCCTCCTGGCCTTGGACTCCTTAACGACTCTGATTCACGTCTTGGCCATGAAAAGTGACTACCTACACCAATGCTATTTTTTTTAAATTATTTAAATAAATAATTTTAACAAAACGAGTGGGGTTGACCCCATTTCTGACAACCACCCAAGCTAAAACAGACAGCTGGGGGCTAGTATGCTCAGTCTTGGAAGGGACCATGGGTATATTTGCCCTCCCAGCCTAAAAATAGCAGCCTGCAACCTCCCAAGAAAAGAAGTTAAATGCTCCATTTCCGATGCTTTGCCTGACTCTTCCCACTTACCTTGGTGCTGTGGCAAGTGGAGTAATAGTATAGTCAACTTGTAATGTCACCTGAAATCAAGCCCAGTTGTTTGTAATGGAGAGTAGTCTATCAGACTCCCCCTTAACTAACACAGAAAATGTCCTTTAATTGAGCAAAACACACAAAAAACTTCTTTATTTGAAATAAACACTCCCTGCCCTTTTCTACAATTTGTTAATGTAAAAATAAAAATAAGAAACCCAGTATTCCTCACCTGTCCTGCCGTCAACCCACTCTACCAATCACCAAGCCAAATTTGTGGCCCCCAACTCAGGATTCATCATATAAGTCCAGATTCATTCACATTGGTAAAAGTTAAAGACCAGGGCAACCTCTGGGATCCTGAATACAGAGTGGATAGAGCTAAGCCTGTCCATGAAAGCCCTATTCAACTGCTACAGTGTCCACATAAACTTATTGTCTCCGTAGCTGATCAAAGCTTGCTACAATTATGTGTATTTTATGAATTGTATAAATACATCAGGCATGGTCCAGTAATCTGATATAGGAGTACACTGGAATAGTGAACAGCTATGAATAATTTATATTTGGTGTAGCACCGGGAAAGGGAAAAAAAAAAAAACTAGACTCAGTGAAGAGACCGAACCAACCAAAATCTTACAAAAAACAACATTTTGATTTCAAGGTATTTAGGGAGTGAATATTAGGCATGTAGTGAGCAGATACTATATTAGAAAAGTGCGATCTGTAAAAGAGACACATCTGTTATGGAAACCACTTTACCTCTCCCAGATACGAGAAGTTGGCATGTAAGGGGTAAATTTATTGGAAAATTGCCTTTTGTCAGCATGAAACTATGTAATGTGTTGGTTTTCAGAGATTCTGTTTGGGTACTCTGGCACATTGTGTGCATACATTATCTTTGGGGGTTATTTAAATCCGTCCATTTGAGACCACCGCCATGCCTTTTTCATCATGGTATCCGGCATCATGAATTTTATCTGTCATCTGCGGTACTAAGCACACAGGCCTCCAGATGAACCGTCATACCGGGGAAATGTGTCGGGGCGTTCATATATGATAAGTAACCACTATGTGGTATTTTTTCAGCTGCTAAACATGCTCTGATTATCTTTTATTGGACTCATTATTTGGGCCATTGATATGCTTTCATTATACCACTATCACAAAACAATCACTGACCTCAGGGAGACCAGTCAAAGAAAACGCTGCGGCAGGCGGCAAAGGCACTCAATCAGTGTGCAATGCTCCCTGGGAAATACGAATATGCAAATAAAGTCCATGGATCCTCATTTAAGAGTCTCAAACACAGGACTAGACAGATCTTCCTCCAGGGAAGGACCCAGCCAAGGGGTGGCTCCTTTCGGAAACCACCATTACCACCATATTAAGTGGCCCTTTAAGTCAATATCCAGCTCTTTACGAGTTTACAGATATGTCAAGGGAAATGCCAAGGCCAGGTATCCATCCACAGACAACTGTTTCGGGGTGTTGCCCCACATCAGTGTTGAGTAGGATTTTGGCTAGGTGGGAGCAATGCCTAGTAGACCAACATCACGAAACAATCACTGATCTCAGGGAGACCAGTCAAAGAAATTATTTTAAGGGAATACACGTTCACACAATATATATATATTCCTTTGTTCATTCATGAGTTTGTATACATGTATTCCCAAAGGCACTTACATTTACACTGAAACTATGTTAAAACAATAAAATAAGACTTGAGGTTAAATACCTCATTCATAAACTAACATTTTCACAAAAAAATTTATTAAATCTGATACCTAAAATGTATGGAAATTTAAATGCTCCAAAACACATAAATGGAAAATCTTGCTTCATGAATATTCAATATGAAGAATCATATTCTTATTAGTTCACTAGATCCTTTATTTATTGCCATTTCCTGCCTGTGAAAATCCTATTCATTCCTGGTGATTTTCACGCAGAAATGTGTTTGCAATGCATGATCGTGTTGTTACATTCCCTTACATTTTAGTTTTCCTGAAATATTACGCCAACCACATTAACAGTTTATCATATTGCTGCACTTACCTCTTTCAAGAGGTATGCAACAGCGAAATACTTAGCTTGTGATGTACCAGATTAAAATCTGTGCTCTAACCCTTGGGAAATATTTCAATATGATTAATATCTAAAACCTTTGGTGAAAACAAAGTGGAGAGAAGTAAAGAAGGAATGAGAAGTCCTTGATACAGAACACAGCTGACACGGCTAGAGTTTCACTTTGTTGATAACTGTACTTTCAACATGCTGCTAAATAGGAGACAGCTGAAATGCTTCTTTCACAACATTTGTTTTATTGTGATTGTTCTTTTCTGTTGTAACTGTGACCTCCATTTTGATATTTGCAGAGTTCAGGAAGTGCTTATCTGAGCGGTCTGAGTGATAGGTGTAGGATCCGTTTTAATCAGGAAAATATGTTTTGAGACTTCAATGAACAAGCGTTATGTGATACTGTTGGCAAACTAAAAGTGACTTTAGTGACTTTATCAGTAAATTTGGCAGGATTCAAATATATTCTGCATTAGTTACATTATTTTAGAAGTCTATAATGTCTTTATGCTGTTAAAAAAGTTCCACATCTAGGTTGGGTTATGAAATAGGTACCCACTAGTAAAAGTCATGTTACGGCATGTTATAGTATGAAAGTATTGTGTGGTGCAGTGACCGCTGTGTCCGCTAGGGGGCGCTGTGTGGGTGTCCCAGGACAGCCGTATAAGCATTTCCATTGCCCTGATAGGTGTAGGATACTGAAAGATCATAATGATCAGCAGAGGTACTGCTGAGTAGTGCGTTCTGTTACAATGTGTCAGGGAAGCCTGTGTGTGGCTGTGTGCAATAGGACCTTGGGTGAGGTCATAGCCATGTGATCATCTGTGGGTGTGGTTATGGACCATATAAGGTACCTGAGGTCTGGTCACAGGTGGTGAATGCAGAGACCCGATTGGTCCGTCTGGAAGGTCTCGTGTGGCTTCCTGCTTGACAGCACGTCTGGACGCTGTGACTAATGGCGAAGTGTGCCTGACAGTTCCCAGGGAGAGGGAATGAACATTAGCAGTGTAAAGCAGCATGCAAGGCAGCCCGGAGACGGGACTACAACTGAGAGACTGTATAGCCGGTTGGCTAGATGAAGCACAGCCTGTGTGACTAGGAGGGCTAAAGGGGAGCAGAGCTCCAGTGTGAAGATACCCTGCTGTCTGCTATAAGACTGTTGCATATCGTGATTGGTTTATGATAATGAATAAACCTCATGGACTGTGATATTGCTTTATGGAAACCTGTGCATGACGTGATTATTCGCTGCCATGCGAGTGTCCCCCAACCTTGAATGACAGCGCTACCTCACAAGTGATTTAGATAAGTGCACACTTTTCATGATCTAAAAACTTATCTAATGTATGTGTTGCATAGTTCATGGTTATGCTATATACAGTGGCTTAAAAAAGTATTCACCCCCTTGGCTTTTTACTTTTTTTGTTACATTACAACCTGTAGTTAAATATTTTTGCAATCCGATTTGTGTGTGATGCACCAGTACTAAATAACCTAAGTTGGTGAAGCGAAGTGAAAAAATATAGGCATAAATTAAATTTATGGGATCAAATAACTAAAAATTGGCTTGTGCCTATGTTTTTATCCCTTTTGCTACAAAGCCCCTAAAAATTTCTGTTGCAAGCAATTACTTTCAAAAGCCACATGATAGTGAAAGGAAGTCTACCTGCATGCAATCTAAGTGTCACATAGTCTGTCAGTATATACAAATCTTTTCTGAAAGGGTACAGAGGATGCAACACCATTAAGGTGCACCTGGCACCTATTTTGGCCGCTGTAAGATGCGGCCACCGCTTTTCATGGCTTATCTACAGCATTCTATAATGCTGTAGATAACCCCTGGTCCAACCTGCAAGTGAAGAAAAACAAGTTTTATTATACTCACCCGCGGGGGGCGGTCCGATGTGGTCCTATCTGATGGGGGTCGCAGGTCTGGGTCCGGCGCCTCCCACCTTCTTGCAACACCGTCCTCCTGCTTGCTTCATCGCTCCCGGCATCGCACTTCTGCGCAGGCGTACTTCTCTGCCCTGTTGAGGGCAGAGCAAAGTACTGCAGTGCGCAGGTGCTGGGCCTCTCTGACCTTTCCCGGCGCCTGTGCACTGCATTACTTTGCTCTGCTCTCAACAGGGCAACCTGCAAAGAGAGGGACGTCCAACAACACTCTCAGCCCGGTCAAGGAGGGCATTAATTAGAGAGACGATGTTACAAGGCATCCGAGGGGGGTAGTCATAGCTGAATTACTTAAAGGCATAGTCCACGGACAGATTCCACTGACCAAACGGTCAGCTAATACCCCCCCGGTCCCTTGTACATAAATAGACGGGACCGATACAGCTTTTCCCACAGTTTACCTTTCCCTCCAGGCGTATTAGAGTCCAAGAAGGCAACTGTTGTCCAACAGGGAATAACTTTTTATTCAACGATGATGAAGAGGAAAGAAAAGACAAGTTCAACACTGGCTTTCTGCTCTCTCCCTGACACTGCCTACGGCCGTACTCGCAATGGCTGCAGTAGCCGAAGCTCGCAGTAGGCCACTTGCTGGAATCTGGGCGCTTAAAGCCCCTTCAATGGGGGCCCTTCCAGAGCCCTGGGGCCCGTGTTGTGGTTCTTAGTCCTTCTGAGTCCTTTGCGTCCTTTTGAGCCTGGGGCAAAAGATCTCTCTCCATCTGGGAGTCTGGTAATGCCCCAGCTGTTCCTATACATCTGTTCAGGGCTAACATGCCTGAACTTCTGACTGGGGACAGCAGCTTCCCCCTGCCTTTCTACTGCTGCTGGCCTATCCTCCAACATTAACTAGTTCTGTCTCTAGCTCTAGTATGTGCATTACAAACACAGCACAACAATTACTCATGGCAGACACAGCACATTAACAATGTAAGACACAAGGGGGTACCATTAAGTGGTACATAGTATTACACATGACAATATATAGACCTTTACAAAAAGGTATGCAACATATTTTAATAAGGTGCACGGGGACCACATGGAGAAGCAGAGGGTGCAACTGAGGGGACCTGCCACCTGCTTACAACAGCACAGAGACCAAAGGTAACCAGAAGGAGCTGAAGAGTTCCTAAGCATACATTGAAGTATCTGTCCATACACTCCATAGAGGTGGCCTTTATGGAAGAGTGGGCAGAAAAAACCCTTTACTTGCCCACATAAATTGTTAGGCTCATTTTGAGTTTTGCAAAAGACATGTGGGAGACTCCCCAAATGTATGGAGGAAGATGCTGTGGTCAGATGAGACCAAAATTTAACTTTTTGGCCGCCAAGGTAAACACTATGTCTGGCGCCAAACCAACACAGCTCTTCACCCCAAGAACACCATCCACACAGTGAAATATGGTGGTGGCAGCATCGTGCTGTAGGGATGCTTTTTGGCAGCAGGGATAGGAAAAATGGTCCAAGTTGAGTGGAAGAAAGATGGTGCGATATACAGGGATATTCTTGAGCAAAACCTGTTTCAGTCTGTCAGTGATTTTATACATAAGAAAACTTGGCATCCAAAGCTATTTAAATTAAATAATAATAATTTAATATGCAGTGCAACAATAAGATTCACAAATGTTTCGGTCTACATTATACTATTATACCTTCCTCTGTGTGCCTGTTGTCCAATTGAAAAGATATTAGATTGTGTTTATCCCTCTGCAACAGCTGGGAAGTGCAGAAAGCAATGTCCACAATATTAAAACATTAAAGATGGGCAGAAACCTGGATGGGTCTGTCGGGTTCTACTGAACAGTTACAAAGAGTTTGGGTTTCGGAGTCCAGAACAGTACCCAGACCTGAACCCAGACTCCAATCAGTGAATGGGGGGCCCAAACATCCTGTGTATGCCACACTATCAGGCGCATGACAACGGGGTAAACACCACTTCTGATTGGTGGTGAAATCATCATTAAAGTTTACCTCTGGTCATTTTTGTCAGCTGATGGGCCTACTGTAGAGATGAATATATAAGCAGAGCACCACATAAAGCCCCACCCTCAGGCACGAAGCATGAGAATCTTAATAACTGAAAACTACAAATACAGATTAAACAAATACAAGATGGATTTCACCAACCAATGTATCATTTTAATCAGTATAAAAGCATCTACCTGACAGTGTATGTAGTTTACTGAGCAAAGTCCTGCTGACAGGTTCACTTTAATGTGAATGCCACCGAATTTCCACCTCTCATATGGACCAATAAACTTTGGACCCAACTTCGTCGATGTCACTTTTGGTTTAGTATTCCTAGATGACAAATAAACTTTATTCCCAATCTTAAAACCAGGACCCATTGAATGTCTTCTATAGGCCTTCTGTTTTTGGCAAATCTGAGCGGTCCCAATATTCTTTTGAACCTCTCTCCTGAAAACCCCAAGTCTCGGCACAGCAGCCTCCACCACAGTACATTCAGTACTAGTCTGTGAAAACTCACCAAAATGGGGATGAAAACCATAAATACAGAAAAACAGCGAGGTTCCAGTATACTGATTTACTCGACCTTTAAAGGCAAACTCAGTGAGAGGTAAAAATGAAGACCAGCTCTCCTGCTGAGCCACCATAAAGTACCTTAAAATTTGCCCCAAAGATTGATTTGTCCTTTCAGTCTGACCATTGAATTCAGAGTGGTAAGTGTAAGGTACACCTGGGGTGGACCCGCTAGACCGTGGCAACGAACCTCCCGGGGGTGAGCTGACCAGGTGGACCACCCCCTATACAGGGAGCGTTTGGGGCAAGCCCGCGGGTAACTATTACCACGGCAGCTGGTACCCTGGGAGGTAACGACAGACAGACTGCTAGAGCCGAGTTGGGGATACAGGACTGACGGTACCGGCTGGGAACCACAGGACAGACAGCCACGGCTTAGAGACACGAGACAGGTGGATACGGCCTGGGAGACACAGAACTGGCGGCACGGCTAGGAGACACAGGATAGGCGGGCACGGCTGGGAGACACAGGATAGGCGGGCACGGCTGGGAGACACAGGATAGGCGGGCACGGCTGGAAGACACAGGATAGGCGGGCACGGCTGGAAGACACAGGATAGGCGGGCACGGCTGGGAGACACAGGACCTAGGAGAGAGGAAAATGGAGAGGTGAACGAGCAACGGATGGACAGGGCGCGAAGGCGTGCAAAGAGGACGGCCAGAATCACTAGGAAAGAACAGTGATACTCAGGCACCGCTGGCAGGGAGAGGCGGCCAGATATAGGGACTGGTAGGAGGACTTCCGGGTCGTGACCTAAAGGAGAGAGAGCAGGCGCGCGTCCTCAGTAGGAGGAGGAGGGGGAGGCGCGCGCGTGCCCAGGCACAGTATGTGCGCGCGCCCGCCGAGCAGGAGGGGCGGGGGCGTGCACCCGGCGCGGTCCGGAAGACCGGACGAAGGGGACCGCCGGACGGAGAAGAGGAGCCGGGGAGGACCGTGGAGAAGACCGCGGACGCCGGCGCAGAGGGAAGCAGGATGCCGGAGGAAGGGTAAGCTGCGGCCGGGAGGAGGCAGAGAGAGGAGCGCGCGGCAGCCGCCGCGTGACAGTACCCCCCTCCTTACGCGCCCCCCTCCGCAGTCCGGAAAAGAATTTGGCCAAGATTCGAGGGGCCTGGATGTTCTCTTGGGGCTCCCAGGACCTCTCCTCGGGACCAAAGCCCTTCCAATCAACCAAGAAAAAGGTTCTCCCCTTTTGCTTCCTCATGGCCAAAATATCTTTAACCTCAAATACATCGTCTGCGGAGACAGGCGGAAGTGAGTGAGGGGCCTTAGAAAGGAAACGATTGAAGACGACTGGTTTTAGCAAGGACACATGAAAGGCATTAGGGATACGGAGAGGAAGGCAGGAAGATAGGAGACATCATTAATACGGGACAAGATCTCAAAAGGTCCAATATAACGGGGACCCAGTTTATGGGAAGGGATCTTGAGGCGAATAAACTTGGAGGCCAGCCAAACTTTATCACCAGGGTGATATGGCGGAGCATCCAGGCGTCTTTTGTCGGCGTGTCTCTTAACTCTGTTACGTACCAACTCGAGAGCAGCCTTGGTCTCCTGCCAGATCCTGGAGAATTCCCCGGTCAGAAGGTCAGCCGCCGGTACACCCGAGGCAGGAGGAACCGGTAGAGGTACACCAGGATGTTGCCCATAGACGATAAAGAAAGGGGACTTGCCTGAAGACTCGCTGGCGTGGTTATTATAGGCGAACTCAGCCCACGGGAGAAGTTCAGCCCAGTCGTTCTGGTGGACATTGGAAAAATGCCGGAGGTAGTTCACCAAGCACTGATTTGTCCGTTCGGCCTGACCGTTGGACTGGGGGTGGTAAGATGAGGAGAAGTCGAGAGTGACATCCATTGATCTGCATAGGGCTCTCCAGAAGCGAGAGGTAAATTGGACTCCTCTGTCAGAAACAATATGTTGGGGCAGTCCATGAAGACGGAAGATGTGCTGAACAAAGATCTTCGCCAAGGCTGGGGCCGATGGCAAGCCGGAAAGGGGAACGAAGTGTGCCATCTTAGAAAACCTATCAACCACCACTAGGACGACTGTACAGTTGGCAGAGTGGGGTAGGTCCGTAATAAAGTCCATGGCAATGTGTTGCCAGGGGGACGAGGGTATAGGAAGCGGGTGTAGAAGCCCAGAAGGCAGCTGCCTAGGCACCTTGATCTTGGCACAGGAGAGACAGGAGGCGACGAAATCCCGGACATCCTGGGGAAGAATCGGCCACCAGTAGTAGCGGGATACCAGGTGAAGTGTCTTCTTAAGCCCGAGATGGCCAGCCAGCTTGGAAGCATGTCCCCAGTGGAGGATTCGTCCTCGGTCCTTCTCCGGCACAAAAGTCTTGCCAGGTGGAGGTGAGAGAAGAGAAAGTGGTGCCACCGTGATGAGCCGGGATGGATCCAAGATATGCGTGGGTTCTTCTTCGACATCTGCGGGAAGGAAGGACCTGGACAAGGCGTCAGCTTTGAGGTTCTTGTGGCCTGGGCAAAAATGTAGATCAAAATCGAATCGAGCGAAGAACAGAGACCACCTGGCCTGGCGTGGGTTGAGTCTCTGCGCAGACCGAAGATAAGCTAGATTCTTATGATCTGTGAAGATTGTGAAGGGATGTGCGGCGCCCTCCAATAAGTATCTCCACTCTTCTAGAGCTAACTTGATGGCCAGCAGTTCTCGGTCCCCTATGGAATAATTCCGCTCTGGGGTGGAAAAGGACTTGGAAAAGAAGCCGCACGTGACGAGTTTACCGGAAGAAGATTTTTGAGACAAAACCGCTCCGGCTCCAGTTGCTGATGCATCCACTTCGAGGACGAACGGTTTGTTGACCTCAGGACGATGGAGTACGGGAGCCGTGGTAAAAGCTCGTTTTAGAGATAGGAAGGCCTCCTCTGCTTCAGGGGTCCAGACGTGCGGGTTGGCTCCTTTACGAATCAAAGATGAGATAGAGCCGGCCAATGAGGAAAAATGAGGGATGAACTGCCGATAATAATTTGCGAAGCCGAGAAATCGCTGAACGGCTTTCACCCCTTGGGGACGTGGCCAGTTGAGCACGGCAGACACCTTCACCGGATCCATACGCAGGCCGAAGTCGGAGATGATATATCCCAAAAATGGAAGGGAGGACTGTTCAAAGACGCACTTCTCCAATTTGGCGTACAGGCGATTCTCCCTCAATCGGAACAGCACTCGGCGGACATCTCTTCTGTGGGTGGACAGATCGGGAGAGAAGATCAGGATATCGTCAAGGTATACAACCACACTGGAGTACAGAAGGTCTCGGAAGATGTCGTTCACGAATTCTTGAAAAACTGCGGGAGCGTTGCACAACCCGAAGGGCATGACGAGGTACTCGTAGTGTCCATCCCTGGTGTTGAAGGCGGTCTTCCATTCATCTCCGGAGCGAATACGGACAAGATTATAGGCTCCACGGAGATCCAATTTAGAGAAGATTCGCGCACCTCGCAGCCGGTCGAACAGCTCGGGGATGAGAGGCAGAGGATATCTGTTCTTGATGGTAATCTGGTTAAGACCTCGATAGTCAATACAGGGGCGGAGAGACCCGTCCTTTTTCTTAACAAAAAAGAAGCCAGCCCCAGCGGGAGAAGAAGACTTTCGGATGAAGCCTTTGGCCAAATTCTCTTGTACATATTCAGACATGGCCTGGGACTCGAGTGGACTCAACGGATAGATTCGCCCCCGGGGCGGAGTCGAGCCGGGTACAAGCTCGATGGGGCAATCATATTGCCGGTGCGGTGGAAGAGCCTCTGCCTCTTTCTTATCAAAGACATCTGAAAAAGCCCAATAGGCCGAGGGCAAATCCGCAGGACCCGAGACAGGAGACGAGCATTTGAGGGGTTGTACTGGACGAAGACATCTAGTCTGGCAAACGCAGCCCCAGCGAAGGATGTCTCCGGTCCGCCAATCCAGGACAGGTTCATGCATCCTCAACCACGGAAGGCCCAGGAGCAAGGTGTGGGATAGAGACGGCAGCACGAAGAAGGTTATTCTCTCACGGTGCAGGACCCCGATCTGTAATTCCAGCTCTTCAGTGACCAACGTTACGGTCTCGCGCAAGGGAATCCCGTCGACTGAGGCTAACTGCCGGGGAACCTCCAAGGACCTAACAGGTATCCCCAATCTCTTCATCGCCTCGAGTTGGATGAAATTACCAGCAGCCCCTGAGTCAATATAGGCTAGCTCCGAGAAACGTTTGGATCCCTGGATAAACAAAACAGGAAGGGTCAAAGGTAGAGAGGTGTCGAAGGCACCTAGGGAGGCCTCTCTTACCTGTCCTAGGCAGAGGAGTTTCCCGGCCTCACAGGGCAGGAACGTAGAAGGTGGGAGGCACTGCCACAATAGAGACAGAGACCATGAGTGAGTCTCTCCTGGCGGCGTAGCTCTGCGGGCCTGAGTCGGTCAACCTGCATGGGTTCAGGGGCTGACGCCGAGGTGGAAGGCCGAGCGCGGGGAGGACTGCGCATCGGAGGAGAGAACCGAGTGGGTCTTCTCTCCCTGACGGCCTCGCGGGAACGCTCCCGGAAACGCAGGTCAATTCGCGTTGCCAGCGAGATGAGATCTTCCAAAGACGTAGGTGTATCCCTGCCTGCCAACTCATCTTTGATTCGGGGCGACAAGCCACGCCAAAAAGCCCCTACTAAAGCCTCATTGTTCCATCCTAGTTCAGAAGACAACGTACGGAACTGGATGGCGTACTGTCCCACAGAGAGAGCACCCTGGCGAAGGCAAAATAAGGACTCGGTAGCGGAGACCAGACGCCCGGGCTCATCAAAGACCTTGCGGAATGTCTCCAAGAAGGTTGCGAGCTGGGAGACTATCGGGTCATCTCGCTCCCACAAAGGATTCACCCAAGCCAATGCCTCACCCTCTAAGTGGGAAATCATAAAGGCCACCTTGGCCCGGTCGGAGGGATACTGCAGGGATGCCAGCTCGAAGTGCAACTGACACTGGTTAATGAACCCCCGACAGAGCTTGGGATCCCCACTATAGCGTGGGGGTTTAGCCAAGCGGGGCGAGGACTGGGAAGCTGCCGCAGGCGCAGGGACAGCGGCCGCCGTCTGTAGAGCTAGAAGGCGGTTATCTACAGAGGCTATGTAGTTTAAAATATGGGCCTGGGTGTCGCGCTGCTGAGCAAGCTCCTGCTGTAAGCCGGAGATTTGGGGGGCAATCCCCGGATCGGAGGTTTGCAGAGATGAAAGTCTGGACTCCATTGACTTGAGGAACGACATGATCCTCGCCTGATTCTCACGAAGGAACAAAAGTTCCTTTTGGGTCGGGGTCGGGGTACCAGCGGAATCCATGGCCTGAGTATTCTGTAAGGTACACCTGGGGTGGACCCGCTAGACCGTGGCAACGAACCTCCCGGGGGCGAGCTGACCAGATGGACCACCCCCTATACAGGGAGCGTTTGGGGCAAGCCCGTGGGTAACTATTACCACGGCAGCTGGTACCCTGGGAGGTAACGACAGACAGACTGCTAGAGCCGAGTTGGGGATACAGGACTGACGGTACCGGCTGGGAACCACAGGACAGACAGCCACGGCTTAGAGACACGAGACAGGTGGATACGGCCTGGGAGACACAGAACTGGCGGCACGGCTAGGAGACACAGGATAGGCGGGCACGGCTGGGAGACACAGGATAGGCGGGCACGGCTGGGAGACACAGGATAGGCGGGCACGGCTGGAAGACACAGGATAGGCGGGCACGGCTGGAAGACACAGGATAGGCGGGCACGGCTGGGAGACACAGGACCTAGGAGAGAGGAAAATGGAGAGGTGAACGAGCAACGGATGGACAGGGCGCGAAGGCGTGCAAAGAGGACGGCCAGAATCACTAGGAAAGAACAGTGATACTCAGGCACCGCTGGCAGGGAGAGGCGGCCAGATATAGGGACTGGTAGGAGGACTTCCGGGTCGTGACCTAAAGGAGAGAGAGCAGGCGCGCGTCCTCAGTAGGAGGAGGAGGGGGAGGCGCGCGCGTGCCCAGGCACAGTATGTGCGCGCGCCCGCCGAGCAGGAGGGGCGGGGGCGTGCACCCGGCGCGGTCCGGAAGACCGGACGAAGGGGACCGCCGGACGGAGAAGAGGAGCCGGGGAGGACCGTGGAGAAGACCGCGGACGCCGGCGCAGAGGGAAGCAGGATGCCGGAGGAAGGGTAAGCTGCGGCCGGGAGGAGGCAGAGAGAGGAGCGCGCGGCAGCCGCCACGTGACAGTTAGCAGATGAAAAGATGTAAGCAGATGAAAAGGCAATCCACAATTTTCTACAAAAAGCTCTCCAGAATATAGAGACAGATTGCACTCCCCTATCACACACAATGTTACGCTTACAATCTGAGAAATGAGCAACCTGGAGAGTGTCTCTGGATTAGTTAATCCTGGTAAAGGAACAAAATAAGCTTGTTTGCTGAATCGGTCAACTAACACCCAAATACCAGACAAAAGTAAATGATGATATCCATAGACAGTTCATGGTCTTTCTGGAATTGGCAAAGGACCCAATTCTCCAGCCATCTGGTTATGACAGACTTTAGCATGTACACAGACTTCATAGGCGGATGCAAAATCTTGAATATCAATATGCATGGATGGCCACCAAAAAGGTCGCAGGTACAAATAATTTGGATCCTGGAGTAAAGCTAGGAGCTAATGACTGGACTTTATGGATCTCCTCTTCCAACTCTAAGATTACACTCGAATTCACAATACCCTGAGGAAGAATAGGGGTTGCAGATTCTGGAGACAAAACTGAATCGAGACTGCATGATAACGAGTCAGCATTCACATTCTTAGACCCTGGCCTGAGTGTGATACAGAAATTTAATCTAGAAAAAAACAAGGGCATCTGGCCTGTCTGGAGGGTTAATTATTTAGCTGATTCAATGTAAGCTAGACTTTTGTGACCAGTGTCCACAGTAACTTGATGAACTGCCCCCTCCAAAAAATGAATTCATTGGGCGTGGCTATGTAGCTGAGGAGAGAGGAGAGCTCCTGGAATCCTGCGATTATCCTGCACTGAAGGCCCGTTCTAACAAGACATATTTACTGGCTCCGGGACCCCAAGGGCTCCGGGACGTCTTTGGGCTCCTGTGGGAGGGCGCTGTGAGGATCCGGTGGGCTGGGAGCTGAGGAGGCCTGGATGGATGGCGGGGCCTGTGTGAGGCAGCTGCCATCTTCTAAGGCACGCGCTCTGACAGTAAGAGATGCGGCGCCAGCCCTCATCACTGAAGCAATGCTCGGGCAGGGAGCACATATCTTGGGGATCTAAAGAGGATGTGCAGTGTGTGCTCTGGAAAATTAGGCCCAACCTCCCCCATTAACAGGACACTTGACCCGTCGGCGCCATTACTTTATAGGCCCCTGGAACCCCTCCTGTTGTCTCTGTGGGTGCTGTGGATCCTCCTGGCTGCATAAAATCCTGGTAATAACTTAGCACTTGTTATAATTTCTACAATTTTATACAGTCCATCAACTTAGAGATGTTTTCAGGACATAAGTACCACATAATAGCCCTGCTGTATTTATGGCTGGGAGTGAGAAATCCCCATAGAATATAATTTCAGTCATCCTGCTGTGCCACATTATTGTTAATCATGAATCGCCCTAGGGGGTCAGGAGCTGCCGAAAAATTGAGAAATTTTGCCAGAACTGATTCCTCTGACAGTGCATGATCCCTCAGAAATAATTCCTCACAAGCTCAGCGTAAAAACCGCCCCTCTGAGGGTGAGGAGGGGAGTGAGCAGGAAGAATTGACCCTTAAACGGGCATCCAAACAGTTAATGCAAGCCATCTCCTTAACCAGAACATCCCTGACTGGGAAAATAGAGGATGTGTACACTGAGGTGAGGCGTCTTCAGCAGGATATGCAGGCCATGAGGAGGGAGCATTTTGGAAGTGGAGACAAGAGTGTCACAGATAGAGGATACCATTACACCTATGGAGGCCAAGCTGACAAAAGTGGCAGGTTCTCTAAACATCTGGAAGCAAAAAGCGGATGGCCTAGAGAAAAAACTGCATCGGAATAATATCCGAATCATTGGTCTGCCAGAAAACGCTTGGAGGGTCAGCAACCTGAGCAATTTTTAGAGGGCTGGCTTAAAGCTTTTCTGAGAGTTTGTGGCGCCCCTGCGTGTCCAGTAGCCGCAGAGGTACTGCAACTCATCCAGAGGTGTGGTATCTCACGACCGGGTAAGATGGGGGCACTTGACCAGGCTCCTAACACTGCACCCAACACACACTAGTTAGTCAAGGCATCTGGGTGTACCCTTCAAGAGGATGGCTCATCCCAGACTGGCTAGGAAAGGGTGTTGGGGGGTTAGTGGGGAAGGTAGGTAGAAGGGGAGGAGCTTAGATAGTGGAGTGATTTAGAACAGCCAATCATAGACAGTGAGTGGGCGGGGCTTAGAGAAAGAACAGAAGATTTGAAGTGAGTTGTAGGGAGTTCCCTCAGGGAGAGAGCAAGTGGAAGGATGTGTTGGGGGCAGCTCCTGTCAGGAGGAGCAGCTGGACTGATTGGCGTGGAAAGGAAGGCACCCTGAAGGAAGGATTGATTCTTCTAGAGTCCCACGCTGATAGCTGTCAGGTGGGGGAAGAAATTAGGTCGCAGAAGGGTCTCAGCCCCTAGCCTAGTGAAGTGAACATCGAACTTAACTAGCAAGCTGACAGCTGTGGTTATTGTATGGGCCACAGCGAACTTCCACAGTTACCTTCTCCAGAAAGGCTGCCACCTAGGATCAAAAAATCGCCTGTGTTACGAATTCTGACTGGATCCGCGGCAGCTAGCCTGGGACACTGACTGTGAGATGCTGATAGGAAGGAAAGAGTTAAAGCAGCAGTGAGGAGATGGCCTAGGAAGGAATATACTGACAGGGAGTGTTGGAGGGGTGTACTCATTTACCTGGGATTTTACTGGACCCTTCGCCTGGAGGACTCAGCACGGAAGTGGGCGTCTGTGTGAACCAGACTGTGAGTAAAGACCCTTGAAACTGCATTCAACTGAGTCCTTTGTCTCCTTTCTGCACCTAGCACCCAGCACTGTTACATCCACCACTCTGCCTGACAACATCACCCCTAAAAACAACTCTCAACGGCTCTGGAACAATTGCTCTACCTGTGGAGAGCCATTTTAATCTCAGCTGTGACACACCAACAGTCTCAGGGGAACAACGCCACAGCGCTGGTCGCCTCTGACCAGAATACCACAGATGGCGTCACGCATTCATATATAAACTTTATTTCCATTTTTTACTACACTCAAATAATAACCAACATTTTCCATTTGACCGCCTGGGGCCAAGGACCAGGTCCCAGCCATCGTGACATCCCCCATTGAAGTCGACAGGCCCGGTACCGAGTAACCTCACCGCCCCTGGGGCGCGTCAATTTTTGGTGTCACGAACAGGATAAACGAAGCCCAGTGTCACCGGGTCCTGTGTGCCGAAGATTTGATGGATTTGAGAAATAAAAATGCCCAAAATGTGTAAAAGAACGGATTTATTGAACTGTGATTTGGACTCTAAAAATGGCCGCCAGAGCGGTGAAGAGGGGTGTGTCATCACAGGTGACACTCAAGGAAGAGCAGGAAAAACTGTTAAGTCCCCCTGCCTGTATTATTATGTGACTGCGTCATGGCCAACGGCCAGGGGAGTGCGAGCCCTAGCCTGGTATGGTGGAAAAGGGAAGTGACGCAGCCCCCAAGGGGAGGAGAGAAGCTCAGTGGCGAGAAAGCCTCGAAGGAAGAATCAGAACACCAGGCAGCCATGATGGAGAAAGATCAACCAGAGGAGCGTGGGGAAGCATGTCATCCTTCGCCCAGCCCTGCGGTGCTCGGCTCCGGCCCAGAGAAGGAGTTGGATGTGGCCCAGCTGGAGGAGGAGATCCGCCGCCTACGCCGAGATCTGCGGGACTGCCAGGCTCAGTTGGAGCTAAAGAAGCAGCAAGCCCAGGAGGGGTATGGCCCCAGAGTACCACCGAAACCAGAACTCGATTCCAGCACTCCGCCATTACCAGACCCAGAACCTGCGGCCGCCATGACACTGGAGGTCACCACCGCCATCCAGGAAGTACTTACACCCATTCCAGGAAGCGGCTCTCTTGCACCCTCCACCTTGGATCCGACTGCCACTTCAGCATGCCTGACACCGGAGCCTGCGGAGGAGACCAGCGGTGCAGCAACACCAGGTACCGCTGGTGCCCCTGTGTCCTGGGAGGCCCTACTAGGCCCGGTTAGATCCCCATCACCCCTGAAGTCTGGCCAGGTGGTGTTAGATCTGGCCTTGGACCGGAAAGTGTCATCTGGGGGGAAAACAGCAAAACCAGGCCCCATACCACCAGTAGGCAGTGATGAGCCTGTGCAGGAGGAAGGCGATTTTTGCAGTCAGCAACTACGTCAGTGTGCTAAGGAGAGAGAAGAAGGCGACATCTAGCCCTGGAAGCAAAAGACCTCCAGATTAAGAGGTGGACCCGGGTGTTACCATCAAAGACCCGGAACGAGTGGGCTGGGGTAGGGTCCTGAACTTTAATGATACCCATGGCTATGGGTTTGTCCTGGATTCCAGGGGCCCCCCAGACCTTTGTTAATCGCCGGGATGTGGAGGCCCACCTAGTAAAGGGACATTCAGGCCGCAATCTGAAACCGGGCGACCTCGTCTGATTTACCCGGCATTTGGGGCCATGGGGTTGGTACGCCCTTAATGTTAGAAGGGTCCCACCAGAACTGGCCACTGCATATGAACAGCAGGATGCAGCCAAGAAAGCGGCAGCAGCGGCATCAGAGAACCCCAGGCCGGTCACAACCTACTATCCTGAAGGGGAAAGAATGAAAACTCCAGCCCCTGCATTTGGAGCAGCTACACCCCAGGCTGCTATAACCTCCACCACAGCAACCACCAAATCAGCCCCACTAGGAGCGGCTCAAACTGTCCGACCACCTAAAAGTGGACACCCAGAGCATTTACCATGGAAGCAGAAGGGTTACAACGCTTCCATTACCCCAGGGGTGATTGCAATTGAAAAGTTCTCTTAAAGTACTGAACAGTTACCCAGGAGGGTGTAGGCACCGTTGTGCTTCGTTAATTTTTCCTGCTTCCAGTTTTGCCCCAGTTGGGCATCAGTTCAGTTACAACAAGAAACTGAGTGGTCACGAACTTGAAGTGATCTCAAACTTTCCTTGTAATGTACATAGTTCTGCACCTCTTAGGCTATGTGCACAGAAAATTTCTGCTTAAAAACCGGACTCCCTTCCCAGAAACCGCGCGTTTTTTCTGCGCGGTTTTTGTGCAAAAAAACGTGCATTTTTTATGCGTTTTTTTTCACGCGGTTCCTGACACATAGAAATAGCAAGGAATGCAGAAAAATCCGCGAAATTAATGAGCATGCTGCTTTTTTACTGCGAAGCCGTTTTTTCGCGGTAAAAAACACATCAATATGCACAAAAAGTGCAAAATGCATAGAAATGAATGGGAAGCTTATTTTTAGCTTTGTTTGAGCGGATTTTTTAGCAAATCCGCTAGAAAAAACGCTAAAAAAATGAGCCTAAAGGTGCTCCCTCATGGTTTTACTTAATCCTTTGCAAAGAAAAAACTACCTTAGACCAGAACAAAAACTCGCAGTTGTTGCCAAACACTGGGTCTGGAAGTGGTAGACCGTCTACGTCCTGCAGCTCACCCAGGACCAACGTTGGAGGTTTAGGGCGAGTCCCCCCCCCCCCAGCAATGAGAAACTTTAAGATACCCCAGTTGGGGTTACCAAAAATTCAGTTAAATTTGCAATGAAATGTTGATAGTGTTTTAATAATGATAGTATTTATTAAAGATAGTATTTAAAAAAAGAGAAGAAAAAATGTGAAGTTGTTGAGTAAAAACTTGAACCAGGTGGCGAACCATAGTTAGCAGTTGTCACCAGTTAGCACTTAGAGTTATGAGTAGCATAAATAAAGTTTATACAACCATCTGAGTATTCTTTTTGATTGATACCTTACCCCCTTTATTTGAAACTGCCTTTGTCAAAGTACTATCACCCCGCCTACTATATATATTGAGGTGATTTTTCAGTGGCCATGAGCTAAGTTCTTACATATTTGTTAATTTGCTGATTTGTTTTTTTTTTTTTGGGACAGTGCAATTTTGAGCCTGAGCGATCAATGGCTCATTGTTTTGGGCATGATGCAATATGAAAAATGTGTTGTTGGTGATTAGAGGTAATAGCAGCGTTCTGTGATGTGAGAAATGTACATTAATGCTGCTTAAGAACATTTAAATGACTGTGTATCTGTTCTGATTGATATCTTACCCCCTTTACTTGCAACTGCCTTTGCTAATGCACTATTATCCCGTACACTGTATACATCGGTTTGCAGATACATTTTTTTATTATTATTAAAACATTTTTTGTCTTTGGGGGAGATTTTTTCAGGGATAATTCTAAGTTATTACCCCTGTCTCCCTTGGCCATATGTTCTGACACCCTCTTTCCTCTTTCTGGGTGAGACGTGTAGGGGTCAGTAAGGGTCAGCCCACGTGGAGCGGGGGCACCAGAGTAACGTAGGGTGTAAAAGCTCCGCTGTCAGGCAGGGAGACACCTAAGTAGGGTTATTTAGACCCCTTTTCCTCCCAAAGCAAATGTTTACAAATCTGCCAAAAATAAGAGTTTTTTCCAGTTACTATTCCTTATATTTTTGTCTTGGTGGTTTGTGGCATGGGGTTATTATCTATTATATTTTTGTCCCCGGCCATCTGTTGTACTCCAAGCTGATGTTATTTACATAGGAGTCAGCAGGGTGATTAGGGAGAGCCGCCGAGGAGCGGGGGCGCCATTTGCGTATCAAGAGGGTGCCAACCTCCGCTGTCAGGTAGGAGAGAGATATAGGGCCCTATAGGGGCAAATAGGTTTGGGACCCTCTACCTGACATTGGAACGACTCTCTAGTGTTTGTGGCTGGATTTTGAAAATCAGCAATAAGCCTATTTTTGTTTGCCTGTCTTTTGAAGTTTTGAAAACTTTTTAATGATTGGTCAATAAAGTATCTTTTAAGGATTGATTTTTTTTGTATATGAGCCATTGAATAATTAATCCAGAATTATATTTATTAAGAATCCTGGAGTTGGGGCACAACAAGCCCTGAAGAATCTCTGGCGTTGGGGCACAACAGGCCCTAAAGTAATCCTGGAGTTAAGATAAAATAAGATAATCCTTTAATCGTCCCACCATGGGGGAATTCAGAGCATTACAGCAGCAAGGCAGGAACAAGTACAGACACAGATGCCTAAAGGCATTACATTGACAGTAGGTAGGTACATATATGAAAAAAAAGATATAACCGGACTATCACAACTTTGGATCTATCAGTTCACTGTTTGGGTCGTTCTCCGTTTTGGACAGTGCTGGTTATACAGCCTAACTGCAGCAGGAAGGAAGGACTTTCGATAGCGCTCGCTCTTGGTTGGGGTTGGAGTTGGGGGCACAACAGGCCCTGGAGTAGACCTTTGTTGAGGTAACCCACTGTAAACACAGCGGGGTTCGGCCTTTCAACAAGTATTATCAGACTCTCGTCTCTCAGCCGGGTTGTGTCGCAGTTCTCAGGAGTGGCCGTTGGCAGGCCTCGTTTACCATTTGGACCTATGCCAAGAGGTCCCCTGTAAGCGGGGAGTAGGCCCCAACTGCCAACTGTGGCGGGGTGACGTCCACTGTGGCCGATGATGAAGAGGCCGCAGCTGCGGGCTGAGGCGGGGAGGCAGCGTGCCGGCCACCGCAGCGGGCTGGTGTGAAGTGACAGCGGCTGCTAGGGGTAGCGGACCAGCCGCAACAGAGCAGGGAACAGCGGTAATGACTGCGGATGCCCGTGGGCAGGGAGCGGCCCCGGATTGGAGTAAAACATAAGTCTCTTGTCGGTAAGTTCGTCGTTTACCCTCCACAGACACCTGAAGGTTTCCCTGCTGGTCAACATCTGTCACCCTGGCTCTCTCAACCTCCCACGGTTTCTTGCTCTGTGTCTGCCTCTCTGCCAACTGACTTCCCAGCATGCTCCCTGCCCCTTTTATCCTCGTCCGCCCCTTGCTGACCTGTCACTTACAGTAGCCCGCTCTCCTCCATTGTTCCCCGGGTACCGTTTCTTTAGGAACCCAGATGGCGGTCCCCTTGGTTCCGGCCCAGACACTCTACAGGGGTCCTCCTCCCTACACCTTCTCCAGAACAATCGCTTTCAAATGATTCGCCTCAACAGTAAAATCCACATTAATCTTCAGAATGTTTGCTATCACGCCTTCCATCTTCGCCAGCCACTTGCTCTCCTCTACAACTTGCACTTGCTCCTCTACAACCTGTCAAATTTGGCCTGTCGGAACACTGTATATGTAGATTTTCAGTAGCCAATCACATTTGGGAGACTCACATGGGCGTTTTTAAAAACTGGATCCGTCATAAAACGGAAAAAAAACCGGAAGAAACGGATGGAAAACTGATGAAACGGATCCAGATTTTTGCCGGATCCGCTAGACGGATCCGACGGAAAAATGGATTCGTTTCATTAGTTTTTGCACTTGACACCAGATCTGTCGCTCCGACGCAATGCCGAATCCTGCCTTTCGGAAAAAAACTGATGTGTGAAAGTAGTCTTATATTTGATATTTTGTTGTGACTAGAGTTGAGCAAAACGGGTCGAAAAATTTCAAAAGTCGCCGACTTTTGTCAAAGTCGGTTTCATGAAACGAAACCTGACCCTAGGATGAGGTCGGCCACGAGGTCGGCGACTTACGCGCCAAAGTCGCGTTTCAAAAGTTTGTTTTGCGCTCTTTTTCAGCCAATCAGGATCCACGGACACTGTGGGCAACGTGATGACATAGGCAGGGGTCACCACCATCTTTCAGAAGGGCATGCAAGTGATTGGCTTGCTTTGGTGGGCGTCACAGGGGGTATAAAAGGGCGTGCACGCCGACCGCCATCTTACTTCTGCCGATCTCAGTATAGGGAGAGGTTGCTGCTGATTCTGTAGGGAGAGCGTTAGGCAGGGAAGAAGACAAAAAAACTGCTTCTGCTGCTAGCGATTTGGCCTGCACAACACACCAGTCACTGTGTGTGCAGTGCAAGGGGAGGCTATATAGTGGTGTATCAGTGGTGTTGGTTGTTGGGCTGCCTTCTAAGGCTTCCTGACATTCCTGCATTGCTGTTTACCCACTGCTCCGCAAACTGCTTTTTTAAAAGCAATCCCAATTTTTTTTTTTTGTCCTGCTGAGAATAAAAAACAACTGCTTCTGCTGCTAGCAATTTGGCCTGCACAACACACCAGTCACTGTGTGTGCAGTGCAAGGGGAGGCTATATTGTGGTGTATCAGTGGTGTTGGTTGTTGGGCTGCCTTTTAAGGCTTCCTGACAGGCTGGCATTGCTGTTTACCCACTGCTCCGCAAACTGCTTTTTTAAAAGCAATCCAATCTCCCTTATCCTCTAGTCACTTTTGTCACAGCTGTGCCATCGAGCCTGTGACATAGCGCTCAGATATCAGTGGGCCTCACACAATCCAAAAGTGTCCAGTGTCCAAAAGTGTGTGCAGAGATTCAAAATCTCCCTTATCCTCTAGTCACTTTGGTCACAGCTGTGCCATCAAGCCTGTCACATAGCGCTCAGATATCAGTGGGCCTCACACAATCCAAAAGTGTCCAGTGTCCAAAAGTGTATGCAGAGATTCAAAATCTCCCTTATCCTCTAGTCACTTTGGTCACAGCTGTGCCATCGAGCCTGTCACATAGCGCTCAGATATCAGTGGGCCTCACACAATCCAAAAGTGTCCAGTGTCCACAAGTGTCTGCAGAAATTCAAAATCTCCCCTGTCCTATAGACACCTTGTACCTTGTTTTACATTACTATATAGTTTGTTGGATTTTGTCTACATTTCTACCAAAAATGAGGAAGGCTGGTGGAAGAGGCCGTGGAATTGGGCGGGGGTTGGCAGCTGGTAATGATGGTGTTGGTGGTGGATCTGATGGTAGTGGCCAGAGCAAAATAGGACCGAATGCAGGAGGTGTTGAGCCTGCGTCATCGTCTGGCTACATAAGGCCTCGAACGCTTAGTTTTCTAGGAGTTGGCAAACCGCTTTTAAAGCCAGAGCATCAGGAAAAAGTTTTGTCTTACATTGCTGACTCAGCCTCCAGCTCTATCGCCTCCTCTTCTTCAGTTGTAAAAAGTAAAAGCACTGAGTCGTCATTGGAGGCTCATGTTCATGAACCACACCTTTCCTTGTGTCCTTCACCCCAACCAAGATTGAAGGATGACACAGGCCATACTACTGATTACTCCATGGAGCTGTTTTCACATACCATGCCTGGATTATCAAGTGAAATGGTGAATTACCCAGGCCAAGATGAATCTGACATGGAGTGCACTGATGCACAGCCGCTGATGGATGATTCTGCTGGTACATTCACTCAGAGCACTACATTGTCCTCGCAGTGTACAGAGCCAGATTCTGACCCTGATGAGACTCAGGTGCCCCTTCCCGCACACTATACCACCATACACGGTGACACAGAGGAAGGTGCACATGACATAGAAGAGGAGGTGATGGATGACCCAGTTGTTGACCCAGATTGGCAACCATTGGGGGAAGAGGGTGCTGCTTCCAATAGCTCAGATGAGGAGCATCCACAGCAGACATCGACATCGCAACAGCTGTTATCTGGCAGGCCCGGAGCACTCCAAAGACAGGTTCCAAACATCAAAAGAGTTGCTGGACAGCTTGTCCAGAGGGTCAAAAGATCACAACGTGCTAGGCCGCAAAATGTCTGCCAAAGTAGGAAGAGTGCAGTGTGGCACTTTTTTGAACAAAATCCTCATGATCAGGCCAAGGTTATTTGTAAGAAGTGCACAAAGACCTTTAGCCGAGGGAAAAATCTGAAAAATTTGAATACCAGTTGCATGCTTAGACATTTAACCAGCATGCACTTGCAAGCGTGGACACAACACCAAACCTCAAGTGCCACATGTGCAACTGATCACAACGAAGGTAGTCAGCAACGCTACATTGTTTCCCCCACTGTAAGCCCACCGGTTAGCACAGCAGCAAATGTTGAGGTGTCGTTGCAAGGCCACAGCAGTCAGGGAATCCCACTGTTATATCAACGAAAGACTGATTCTAGGCCATCAGAAAGAACACCAACTCCATCACCATCATCAACCCTCTCTCAGTCCGCCCTGTCCACCGCTACTTCCACCATATGCAGCTCTCAAGTCCTGCTCACCCTCCCAGACACTATGAGTAGGTCAAGAAAGTACTCAGTCTCTCATCCGCGTACACTGGGTTTGAACGCCCACATTGCCAAACTAATCTCGTTTGAGATGATGCCCTTTCGGTTGGTGGAAAGCACAGCTTTCCGCGAACTCATGGCCTATGCAGTACCACGCTATGACCTACCCAGTCGCCACTTCTTCTCTCGCAAAGCCATCCCAGCCCTCCACCATCATGTGAAAGACAGCATTGTCCATGCACTCAAGCAGTCAGTGAGCGGAAAGGTGCACCTCACAACTGATGCATGGTCCAGTCGGCATGGCCAGGGCCATTACGTGTCCATCACTGCGCACTGGGTTAATGTGGTGGATGCAGGGTCCACAGGGGACAGCGGTGGTGGGACAGTGCTGCCTAGCCCACGGTATAGGAAACAGTTGGCTGTAGGCATTCGACCCTCCTCCTCCTCCAGAAGCGAAAGCTCGTCCACAGAGCGCAGTCGTACGAGCAGTCCATCTGCAGCTGCCACTGTTGCACACGATGTGTCCCCCTATCGAGCAGCTAGTGGAAAGTGTCAGCAGGCTGTGTTGCAGATGATGTGTTTGGGCAACAGACACACCGCCGAGGTGCTGGCCGAGTACTTGAAGCGACAAACTGAGTCATGGCTGGGCAGTGTACATCTTGAGGCAGGCAAGGTAGTTAGTGATAACGGACGTAATTTTGTGGCAGCCATAGCCCTTTCAAAACTCAGCCACATACCTTGCTTGGCTCACACCTTGAACCTGGTGGTGCAGTGCTTCCTCAAAAATTATCCGGAGTTAACAGCCCTGCTCCAGAAGGTGCGAAGACTGTGCGCGAACATCCGCCGGTCGCCGGTACACTCCGTTCGTATGCAGAAGCTGCAGCGATTGCTCCACCTTCCCAACCACCGCCTCATTATCGACATTGCAACAAGGTGGAACTCCACCCTGCACATGGTGGAGCGGCTGTGCGAGCAGAGGCAGGCCATAATGCATTTGTGGGAGGATACACGGCCAGGCACTTTGAGAGCAGACATGGAGTTGACAGGTGTGCAGTGGTCGAAGCTGAAAGACCTCTGTAAAGTCCTTCAGTGTTTTGAGGAATGCACACGGCTGGTAAGCGCAGACAACGCCATCCTAAGCATGAGCATCCCACTTATGCGTCTGCTCATGCAAACTTTGACGCACCTTAAGGAGCAGGCGTCTGCAACCAATGTTGATGAGGAGGAAGAGGAGGAGGGAATCCTTGATGACATTCAGCCTTTGTCTGCTCAGGGACCTCTCCTGGACGAGGTGGAGGAAGAAGAGGAGGAGGAGGATGATGATGGGGATGATTACTTAGGGGAGGAGGATGCATCTCGTGGGGCAAGTGAAAATGTTGGCGTGGCAAGGTCTGGTACAGGGTTTGTGCGTGACTGGAGGGATGTGGATTTGCCAGAAAGTGCTCCTCCACCCAGCACTCGCAGTGCATCATTGACACCGGGAACATTGGCCCACATGTCAGATTATGCCTTGCAGATCATAAAAAGGGACCCCCGCATTGCCAAAATGATGAACGATGACGACTACTGGTTGGCCAGCATCCTGGATCCACGCTATAAAGGCAAATTACAAAACATCATGCCACAGGAGAACCTTGACCTAATATTGGCTAATAAACAAGCAACTCTGGTAAATCCGTTGCTTGAGGCATTCCCAGCACACAGCAGCGGTGATGGTTCTCACACGAGCCGTACGGGCCGGGGGCAGCTTGGCAGAGGTGTTCGTGGTGCACACAGCAGAAGTGGCGTTGGAGACAGGGGTTTCATGACAATGTTGTGGACTGATTTTTCAAATACCGCTCACACAACTGGTAATACTGCATCGATGGAAAGTGACAGGAGACAGCAGTTGTCAACTATGGTTACAAACTACTTTTCCTCCCATATCGATGTTCTCCCACACAGGTCATTCCCCTTTGACTATTGGGCCACTAAACTGGACACCTGGCCTGAATTGGCCCAATATGCCTTACAGGAGCTCGCTTGCCCAGCTGCAAGTGTGCTATCGGAAAGAGTCTTCAGTGCAGCTGGATCAATCCTGACAGAAAAAAGGACCCGTCTGTCAACCCAAAATGTGGATGATCTAACCTTCATTAAAATGAACCATGCATGGGTTTCCAAGGATTTTGTCCCACCTTCCCCTGATGACACATAGGGTGACAGAAAAATGGCTTGCTTTGGTCCACCTCTTCCTGGGACTTCACCTATTTCGCCTTTTGCATCAGCTGAATGTCCAACATCAACATATGCCACTTTCTAAAACTCCCTAACTGTGCTGCCTCCCCCCCCATGGCCGGGGTCATCACCTAGCGCACGACACCGTGCGAGTGCCGTTGCCCTGGACAGGTGGGTAGGCCGACTCTTGGGCGCGGGCACTGGCACAGGGTCCCTCATAGTGCAATCAAGTGTCTCTGACGGTGGTGGTGCACACCCGCCGTCAGACACACCGCTGTACTATGAGGGGCCCAGTGCCAGTACTGACGCCCACGAGTGGGCCCCCCTTGCTTGGGCAGGGCCCCAGCATTTGCAATCTTTACCTCTCCCTGCTCCTCCGCTGTGTAATCTGGGCCGTCAAATCCATACTGTGCCTGACACCGTCTGAGCCTGCCTCCTGATGTATAGACATATATTTTGAATGTGTACGCTATCCATACATGATATCCGGGGAAACGGTACCCTTTCTAACCTTTGTGCAATCACGTGCAATCCATACTGGGCCTAACACCGTCTGAGCCTGCCTCCTGAGACATATATTTTGAATGTGTACGCTATCCATACATGTTATCCGGGGAAACGGTACCCTTTCTAACCTTTGTGCAATCACGTGCAATCCATACTGGGCCTAACACCGTCTGAGCCTGCCTCCTGAGACATATATTTTGAATGTGTACGCTATCCATACATGTTATCCGGGGAAACGGTACCCTTTCTAACCTTTGTGCAATCACGTGCAATCCATACTGGGCCTAACACCGTCTGAGCCTGCCTCCTGAGACATATATTTTGAATGTGTACGCTATCCATACATGTTATCCGGGGAAACGGTACCCTTTCTAACCTTTGTGCAATCACGTGCAATCCCTACTGGGCCTAACACCGTCTGAGCCTGCCTCCTGAGACATATATTTTGAATGTTTACGCTATCCATACATGTTATCCGGGGAAACGGTACCCTTTCTAACCTTTGTGCAATCACGTGCAATCCATACTGGGCCTAACACCGTCTGAGCCTGCCTCCTGAGACATATATTTTGAATGTGTACGCTATCCATACATGTTATCCGGGGAAACGGTACCCTTTCTAACCTTTGTGCAATCACATGCAATCCATACTGGGCCTAACACCGTCTGAGCCTGCCTCCTGAGACATATATTTTGAATGTGTACGCTATCCATACATGTTATCCGGGGAAACGGTACCCTTTCTAACCTATGTGCAATCACGTGCAATCCATACTGGGCCTAACACCGTCTGAGCCTGCCTCCTGAGACATATATTTTGAATGTGTACGCTATCCATACATGTCATCCGGGGAAACGTTATCCTTTCTAACCTTTGTGCAATCACGTGCAATCCATACTGGGCCTAACACCGTCTGAGCCTGCCTCCTGAGACATATATTTTGAATGTGTACGCTATCCATACATGTTATCCGGGGAAACGGTACCCTTTCTAACCTTTGTGCAATCACGTGCAATCCATACTGGGCCTAACACCGTCTGAGCCTGCCTCCTGATGTATAGACATATATTTTGAATGTGTACGCTATCCATACATGTTATCTGGGGATACGGTACCCTTTCTCACCTTTGTGCAATCACGTGTAATCCATACTGGGCGTGAGAACGGCTGGCGAGCTGTTAAGCAAGCTACAGCACCTGTGGTTTGCACACGTTTTTCATTTTTTCAGGAATGACGGTTAGGCCTAATTCCGGAACTGCGGTTGACCTGCACTTACTGGGAAATCATTGTTCGCGGGTAATAATTGTAATCAGTGATCCCCATCACTAACGTTGTTCAGCGGGTTATCTGCACCTGTAAGCGACAAACGCTGGCCTTTTCAGTGTAGCGCACATGCAGCCACGGACATGTAAGGGCATGACACACCAGTTATTGGCCAATCTCATGTGCCAGAGCCTCACGTGTCCCTCTAGTAAGCCGGACTCGGACCGCGGGGCATGACGGAGTCTCATTCGTTAACGGAATTAAGCTTGCAATGTGTGCATCTGTTCTGTAGCTGGCATGGTTGAGGTTTCCCAGGTGGAGTCGAATTTAACCGTAGGCTCCACTCCTGGTGGTGCCCTTCTGGACATTCCTTTAAGGTTCAGCTTTGCAACCATACTGCCCACGTAAAACAAACACTTTGCCTTCATGAACGCTGTTTGGAGGGTCATGACTCGTGGGAATAACGCCGCCCAATCAGTTAACCTGCTAGAGAGATCCTTCGTTGCTCCCAAGCATGACATCAAACTCCCTAGGAAGAAGGTAATGCCACTGTGGCGACCGTACTCCTGGGGGAGACACAAGTGCACTGATGCCCAGCCACTGCTCGATGAATCTGCTGGTACATTGACCCAGACCACAACATTCCCCTCGCATGCTACACGACCTGAATCTGACCCTGATGAAACTCAGGTTACCCTTCCCATATACAGTTCCATCTTACACGGTGACAAAGAGGAAGCTGCAGATGAAAGTGCAGGTTCGGCCCACCCGCCATCAGACACACCACCGTACTATCAGGGGCCCTGTGCCAGTGCCGTCGCCAACGAGTGGGCCCCCCCTGCTTGCCAGGATCACAGCACTTGCAAAGTTGAAATACTGTGCAGTGAGATGGAAGATGGGGACGACGAGGAGTCCAGACAAGTACAGGGATTCCCTAGCGAGGAGACTTATTTGATTGTTTTCAATGTTGGGACAGCAATTTTTGGGGAGCACTATACTCTGGAGAATGATAGATGGGGCCCACCATACACTGGAACATTCCAAAGGTGGACATCAGACACTGGAGCAGCATTTACAGGGCCCATTATACACTAGAGCATTAGAAATGGGGCCCATTATGTTTGGAGCATTATTTGGGCCCATAAGACAGTGGAGCTTCATCCATGGGGACCAACATATACTATAGCATTATGTGGAGCTCATCATATACTGTTTCAAACATTATATGGGACCAATGATTCTGTATGGAGAAATAGATGGGCCTCGTCATGAGATGTAAAAAGTGAGGTATTTTTCATTGTACTATACCGCTATTTCTCTGCCGTATCGGAGCATGATGAGTTGTGGTATGTGTTAAAGGTGTGCTCTTTCGCCCAGGGCACATGAAAACCTGCAGCCAGCCCTCCCCCCCACAACTTTAGCCAAATAACCCCCATTTTTCAGTGCGTAACTTGTATTATGAAGTTAATTAAGGTTGACAAGCTTAAGTAAGAAGAATTGATGCTTTTGGCATTCAAATGGGCACTGTAGGTGTGTTTCCTGTCCTCCTCTCACTGCCGACTTTTATTCCCCATTGACTTACATTGGGTTTCGTGTTTCGGGACGACCCCGACTTTTCCCTATAATCGGACGATCTTGCTCGACCCGACTTTTGGAAAAGTCGGGTTTCACGAAACGAAACGCGACCCTAAAAAACCAAAAGTCGCTCAACTATAGTTGTGACCTTGGGCTTCTGAGCAGAAAACTTTGCAATTATCAATGCTGGTCATATCAACTTGTTGTGGGGGCTTCTTTGGCATGGTGATTGATATAGTTTCATATATTACTCATACCCTCCAATTTACCTGGGTCATACTTACTATGTATTGAGGTCACGCTCTCTATGCGCCCCCAGACAAGGTTTGTCACCCTATGTTGGGTGATTACATCTAAAGTCATGTTACTGACTTTTTAATTGTTTTTAAACCTTTTGTGTATTTTGCATCAATAAAGAAATTCCTTTATTTATCATTCCTGGTGATCCCACTTTATTCAGCATGTCTTTTTTATGTTCTACTAGCTGAAGAGCCTGGCGCTGCCCGAGCATAGTAACTAACTACAGTTAGTTATAACAAATTATAATGATTATATATATATATATATATACTGTATATACAAAGCAGAGTGTAAATCCCCGCCCACTCCGCATAGCCACATTCACTATAATATCCCACATCATCCCCTCAACCAGAGCCACCGGGCAACAACCACTAATATCCCACATTGTTGTGAGTTCATTTTCCCCTTCGTCAATGAGGTCTGGGGAACTCCCTATTCTGGTAAAGGAAGGTAATGAGCCTGATTATCAGGCACCTGAGTCTAATGAGGATGACTGGCTGAGTGGAGTCACTGACTGGATATAAGGCTGCCGACGCCCTTCTGCCCTGCGGGTGATTTCTCTGTGGACTTCTAGGACACCTGTCTGATTCCTGCTTCCCTAAAGCTAAGTTTCTGCTTTGCCTGTTTGCATTTATGTTTTGTGTTTGTTTTCCTTGCTCTTCTGGACTCTGCCATTCCCTGCTGGGATGAGCTGGATCTCCTTTTGCCTGTTGCTCTGTCTTCAGAAGATTCCTGAGTACTGACATAGCTTTTTTGAAGCCTAGCATCTTCAGGGCCTTTTTCACTGTCAGTCTGTTGTCTCTTATTTTCATAGGGTTTTTCACGGATTGCAGACAGCAGCCTTCCTGTCCTTTCCTATCTAGGTAGTTTTGGACCCGTTCTTTGCTCAGTCTATCTTTCTGCCTGTGTTAGTGTTTTCATCTTGCTTCACCGTCGTTATATGTTGGGGGCTGCCTATTGCTTTGGGGTCTGCTCTGGGGCAGTTTAGATTTCCCCTTTCTTTCTTTAGGCCTATTTAATTCTCCGGCTGTGATCGAGGGGTCTAGGGCATCGTAGGAACCCCCCACGGCTACTGTTAGTTGTTGTGATAGGATCAGGAGTCTGCAATCCGATAGCTGCCAACCTCTCTGGTTTTCTGGACTTAGCTAGCATTTCTGTTTTTGCCTCCTACGGTGACTCAATCATAACAGAATCACCCGCCATACCGCAGATCCTAGGGTACTCAATAGCAGGAAAGAATTGTGTTTAAAAAAAAAAAAATAAATAAAAGTGTGTGTATATTCTTTCCTCTATATCTCTGAGGCCGTAGGGGGAATTTTTTTTTCTCTCAATGGAGATAAAGCAATTGTCTGATCGTGTGGAGCAGCTCACTGCGGAAGTGCTGAGAATTTCCGCCTACCTTGCTCGTTCGCATGCTGTTGAACCAAAGATCCCTACACCTGATGTATTTTTTGGGGATCGATCTAAATTTTTGAGTTTCAAAAATAATTGTAAATTATTTTTTGCCTTGAAGCCTAACTCATCAGGGAGCTCCGCGCAGCAGGTTAAAATTGTCATCTCTTTGCTGCGTGGCGATCCCCAGGATTGGGCGTTTTCTTTGAAACCAGATGATCCTATTCTGACTAATGTGAACGCATTCGTTCAAGCTTTGGGGTTGTTGTATGACGAACCTAATGCTATTGATCAGGCTGAAAAGACCCTGTTGGCATTAAACCAGGGTCGAGATTCTGCAGAGTTGTACTGTCAAAAGTTCCGAAAGTGGGCGGTCCTTACTACCTGGAATGATAATGCCTTGGCTGCTATCTTTCGGAAGGGTTTGTCAGAAGCCGTAAAAGATACTATGGTGTGATTTCCTGTTCCCTCTGGTCTGGACGATTCTATGTCATTAGCCATTCAGGTTGATCGGCGTTTACGTGAACGCAGGATTGCACGAGAGGTGTTGCCACCGGTTGAACTGACGTCTGAACCTATGCAATGTGATAGAGTTTTGTCTAAGGCGCAACGTCAGTAGTTCAGAAGGCGTAATAAGCTGTGTTTTTTCTGTGGAGATGCCTCGCATATTATTTCTGTTTGTCCTAAACGAGAGAAACGCTTTGCACACACGTTTTCTGTTGGTGGTGTTCAACCTAAGTTTCTTCTGGCAATTACTCTGATCTGCTCCCTGTCCACATTTTCCGCCAAGGCTTTTGTGGATTCGGGAGCAGCGCTAAACCTAATGGACTTGGATTTTGCTAAACGTTGTGGATTTCGGATCACACCTCTGCAGACGCCTATCCCTTTGGAGGGGGATTGATGCTACTCCTTTGGCTGAAAATAAACCTCAGTTTTGGACCCAGGTGGTCATGCGGGTCGCCCCAGACCATCAAGAAAATTGCAGATTTTTGGTGTTGCATGGTCTGCATGATGCCGTTGTTCTGGGGTTTCCCTGGTTGCAAATTCATAATCCAGTTTTGGATTGGAAGTCTGTGTCTGTGGTGAGTTGGGGTTGTCGGTGTGCCTTTAGTGAGGCTCCGGTTTTTTCCATCTCTCCTCAGTCGCATGATGTTCCTGACTATTTGGCGGACTTTTATGATGTATTTAGTGAGAATGAGTCTGTGTCCTTGCCTCCTCATAGGAGTTATGACTGTGCAATTGAACTAAGCCCGGGGTGTAAATTTCCTAAGGGTCGGCTCTTCAATTTATCTGTACCCGAGCACGAGGCTATGCGGTCCTATATTAAGGAGGCGTTGGAGAAGGGTCATATTAGACCATCCTCTTCACCCTTAGGTGCCGGGTTTTTTTTGTGGCCAAAAAGGATGGTTCTTTAAGGCCTTGTATTGATTATCGTGCCCTCAATAAAATTACTATTAAATATCAGTATCCGTTACCCCTGATTTCGGATCTATTCTCTAGAGTTAGAGGTGCTTGCTGGTTTACCAAGCTTGACCTCAGGGGGGGCGTATAATCTTATCCGCATTAAGCAGGGGGATGAATGGAAGACGGCGTTTAATACTCCGAAGGGACATTTTGAGTACCTGGTGATGCCTTTTGGGCTCACTAATGCCCCTTCGGTCTTCCAGTGCTTCATGAACGATATTTTCCGAGACTTTGTCGATAAATTTTTGATTATCTATCTGGATGATATTTTGATCTTCTCCAAGGATTGGGATTCTCATGTGGAACATATTCGGACTGTGTTCCGGATCTTGAGGGAGAATTCCCTGTATGTCGAAGGATCGAAATGCCTTTTTGGAGTACAGAGGATTTCATTTTTGGGATTTATTTTGTCTCCGTCAACTATTGAAATGGACCCGGCCAAGGTACAGGCCATTTATGATTGGGTTCAGCCCACTTCTTTGAAGGCCCTCCAGAAGTTTTTGGGGTTTGCTAATTTTTATCGGAAATTTATAGCAAAATGTTCTAGTATTGCCAAGCCATTGACTGATCTGACTAAGAAGGGTGCTGATGTGTTGAATTGGTCTCCAGAGGCTGTTGCTTCCTTTCAGGAGCTGAAGCGAAGATTTACCTCCGCCCCGGTTTTGCGGCAACCGGATGTCTCACTCCCGTTCCAGGTAGAGGTGGATGCTTCTGAGATTGGTGCAGGAGCTGTTTTGTCCCAAAAGGATCCTGTAACATCTAAAATGAATCCCTGTGCTTTCTTTTCCCGAAAGTTCTTTCCATCTGAACGTAACTATGATGTGGGGAATCGGGAACTGTTGGCCATGAAATGGGCATTTGAGGAGTCGAGACATTGGTTGGAGGGAGCTAAACATCAAGTTGTGGTCCTCACTGACCACAAGAATTTGATTTACCTAGAGTCGGCTAAACGCTTGAACCCTAGACAGGCTAGGTGGGCCTTGTTTTTTACACGTTTTGATTTTGTGGTTTCTTTTCTTCCTGGAACTAAGAATGTCAAGGCAGACGCCCTCTCTAGGAGTTTCTTTGCTGATTCTCCTGTGGTGACCAAGCCTGCTACCATCTTAGGCGAAGGGGTAGTTCTTTCTGCCATCTTGCCCGATTTGAGACTTGCTCTGCAAGAGTTCCAGGAGGACAAACCTGAGCGTTGTCCCAGTGGAAAGTTGTATGTTCCTGACCAGTGGAAGAAGAGAGTGATGTCTGAAGTTCATTGCTCTGCATTGGCTGGTCATCCAGGTATTTTTGGTACTAGAGATCTGGTGAGTCGCTCTTTTTGGTGGCCCACCTTGTCTCATGATGTCAGGAATTTTGTGCAGTCCTGTGGGACTTGCTCCCGGTCTAAATCTTGTTCTCGCTCTAGTGGGTTGTTGATGCCTTTGCCGGTCCCCAGGAGGCCATGGACCCATATTTCAATGGATTTCATCTCTGATATGCCGGTCTCTCAAAGAATGACTGTTATTTGGGTGATTTGTGATAGGTTCTCTAAGATGG
This sequence comes from Dendrobates tinctorius, assembly GCF_039654945.1. Lineage (NCBI taxonomy): Eukaryota > Metazoa > Chordata > Amphibia > Anura > Dendrobatidae > Dendrobates > Dendrobates tinctorius. Next base: position 20,349,530 of record NW_027361770.1, read on the forward strand.
TTCATCTTGTACCACTCCCTAAATTGCCATCTTCCTCTGAGTTGGTGCCCCTGTTTTTGCAACAGGTGGTTCGCTTGCACGGGATTCCTGAGAACATTGTATCTGACAGAGGAGTTCAGTTTGTGTCTAGCTTTTGGAGGACTTTCTGTTCCAAGCTGGGAATTCAGTTGTCCTTCTCCTCTGCTTTTCACCCTCAGACCAATGGGCAGACAGAGAGAACAAACCAGACCTTGGAGTCGTATTTGAGATGTTTTATTTCCGCTGATCAGGATGATTGGGTTTCATTTTTGCCTTTGGCCGAATTTGCTTTAAATAATAGAGCTAGTTCTGCCACTTTGATGTCACCTTTTTTTTGTAACTTTGGGTTTCATCCTCAATCTTCTTCAAGGCAGGCGGAGCCTTCTGCCTGCCCAGGTGTTGACACTGTGGTGGAGAGAATGCACCAGATCAGGGACCAAGTGGTGGATAAGTTATCTCTTTCCCAGGAAAAGGCCCAGCGGTTTTCCAATCGACATAGGACCATTGGTCCCCAGTTTAAGATTGGTGATATGGTGTGGTTATCTTCAAAAAATATTGCTATGAAGGTGGCTTCTCCTAAGTTTAAGCCTAGATTTATTGGACCTTACAAGATTTTGGAGATTATTAATCCGGTCTCTTTTCGTTTGGCTCTTCCTGTCACATTTAAAATTCATAATGTGTTCCATAAGTCCTTGTTGAAGAGGTTTGTTGAACCAGTTGTTCCTGGGGTGGCACCTCCAGACCCTGTATTGGTTGAAGGTAACATGGAATATGAGGTAGAGAAAATACTGGATTCCCGTCTGGCTAGACGGAGACTCCAGTATTTGGTTAAGTGGAAGGGTTATGGTCAGGAGGATAATTCCTGGGTCTCTGCCTCTGATATTCATGCCAAAAGATTGGTGCGTGCCTTTCATCGGGCTCACCCTGATCGCCCTGGTGGCGTGGTTGAGGGTTCGGTGACCCCTCCTCAAGGGGGAGGTACTGTTGTGAGTTAATTTTTCCCTTTGTCACTGAGGTCTGGGGAACTCCCTATTCTGGTAAAGGAAGGTAATGAGCCTGATTATCAGGCACCTGAGTCTAATGAGGATGACTGGCTGAGTGGAGTCACTGACTGGATATAAGGCTGCCGACGCCCTTCTGCCCTGCGGGTGATTTCTCTGTGGACTTCTAGGACACCAGTCTGATTCCTGCTTCCCTAAAGCTAAGTTTCTGCTTTGCCTGTTTGCATTTATGTTTTGTGTTTGTTTTCCTTGCTTTTCTGGATTCTGCCATTCCCTGCTGGGATGAGCTGGATCTCCTTTTGCCTGTTGCTCTGTCTTCAGAAGATTCCTGAGTACTGACATAGCTTTTTTGAAGCCTAGCGTCTTCAGGGCCTTTTTCACTGTCAGTCTGTTGGCTCTTATTTTCATAGGGTTTTTCACGGATTGCAGACAGCAGCCTTCCTGTCCTTTCCTATCTAGGTAGTTTTGGGCCCTGTCTTTGCTCAGTCTATCTTTCTGTCTGTGTTAGTGTTTTCATCTTGCTTCACCGTCGTTATATGTTGGGGGCTGCCTATTGCTTTGGGGTCTGCTCTGGGGCAGTTTAGATTTCCCCTTTCTTTCTTTAGGCCTATTTAATTCTCCGGCTGTGATCGAGGGGTCTAGGGCATCGTATGAACCCCCCACGGCTACTGTTAGTTGTTGTGATAGGATCAGGGGTCTGCAATCCGATAGCTGCCAACCTCTCTGGTTTTCTGGACTTAGCTAGCATTTCTGTTTTTGCCTCCTACGGTGACTCAATCATAACACCACATCATCCCGTCACAGCCACCAGACTACTACCCCTAATATCCCACATCATCCCGTCAGCCAGAGCCACCGGACTACTCCCCCTAATATCCCACATCATCCTGTCAGCCAGAGCCACTGGACTACTACACCTAATATACCAGATCATCCCATCAGCCTGGGGTCAGAACCAGAGCGCTGAGTGGATTTGCCCTGACTTCCATACCGGGGATCCCTTTAAGAGAGGCCTGGTGTTAGAACCAAAGCACTGGATGGATTTGCCCTGACTTCCATACCAATGATCCCTTTAATAGAAGCCTGAAGTCAGAACCAGAGCGCTGAGTGGATTTGCCCTGACTTCCATACCAATGATTCCGTTAATACAGGGTTCCCCAACTCCAGTCCTCAAGGCCCACAAAAAGGGCATGTATTCAGGATTTCAATTGTATTGTACAGGTGATGCAATTATCACCTGGCAATGCGAAAAGAATCCTGAAAACATGACCTGTTGGTGAGCCTTGAGGACTGGAGTTAGGGAACCCTGCTTTAATAGAAGCCTGGGGTGAGAATCAGAGCACTGAGGGATTTACCCTAACTTCCATACCGGAGATCCCTTTAAGAGAGGCATGGGTGAGTATCAAAGAGCAGAGTGAATTTGCCCTCACTTCCATACTGGGGATCCCTTTAAGAGGTGCCTGGGGTCAGAACCAGAGCACTTAGTGGAATTGCCCTAACTTCCATACCAATGATCCCTTTAAGAGACTCTGTGGTCAAAACCAAAGCGCTGGATGGCTTAGCCCTGACTTCCATACCAATGATCCCTTTAAGAGGGAAGATGTGCCTATGGGAAGGAGGATGTGTGATGGGTATATGGGCATGGGAGGGGGTGATTCATGTCTGTCATGTGCTCTTTTCTGGGGAGGAGACAATGGCTGGGAGCTTATGTTTCTGGGGTTGCTAGATTTCTCCCACCCAGTCAGTGTCTGCTGAGGTGTTTTCTGGAGTGGGAAAACTGTTGCTCATAGCAACCAATCACAGCTCAGCTTCTTTTAAACAGCTCTGGTGAAATGAAAGATGCTTCGTGATTGATTGGTGATACACACACACACACGCGCGCACACACACACACACATTCAATTTTATATGTAGAGATGTACTGATTCCCAGTCACTGCACACTTCCCACTTGTGGCCAACTCACTAACAGTAGTTCTTATCTCCTTCAACAGCTATCAATTACTAACTTCTATCCAGGAAATAAAATGTCCAAGTAAGGCCGGTTTCACATTTGCGGTTGTGTCCGCAGCGTTTCTGACACATACATCTGCATGCGTCGTGTTTTCATATCTTTTACATTGTGGATGCAAGTACATGCGTATGCATGCTTTCACCTGCGTTTGCTTACACATGCATCGTTTCGTGGTGTGCAGCGGGGCTCGGCTAATGCACCATGTTGCAATTTTGGAGTCGTCAAATTTCCGCCGCCATAAGCATGCAGATGCTTGCAGAAGGAATGCGTCAAAACAACGCATTACAGTCTATGGGAACACAAAGGAATGTGTAGCGCCCCCAGGGGTATGGTTGCCACAGTGGCTTTGCCTTCCTCCAGGGCAGGGTAATGCCAGGCTTGGAGGCAATGATGGGTCTCTCTCGCAGTCAATCTATGCATGCAACACAGTTCCACTCCAGGTCAGCAGGGGGAACTCTGAACCGGGATTAAGGGGAGGAGTGCTTTCTGAGGGCCAAGAGGAAAGGGTGGTTGGTTGGTTAGTTAGTTAGTCTGCGGAGGGTGAAGTGTGCAGACGTGTGGAAGGAGCGCTGAGATAGAGCGGAGAGGACGAGCTCATCTCTGGAGAGAGCGCATGAACTGGAGCCTGGTCTCCACGTTGTATGGATACTAATGGTCCTGCAACATACACCAGAGGAGTAGTAGGCTGTAAATGCCCTACTCCCATCTAAGACTTGAGGGCACAACAGCAGCTTGGATAGGGAGCCGGACTCAGGAGAGAGGAGTCCCCAAGATAGGCTACAGCTGTCTGCCGTGCAAGTGAGGTTCTGGAGAACATCTGTCCAGGGGAACTCCAGTGTAACTCAGTACTGGGAGTACTTCATTCGAATAAGCGCTAGTAAGGAGACTGCACAACCCATCTGCTGAGAGAAAATCCCTGAATTGCTTCCAGGCTAGCCTGCTCCAATACCATCTGTAATCAGGACCTGGACTTCAGTTATCAAGTAAAGGTACAGAAATTGCACCCCGCTGTGTCTTGTCTGCTTCCTACCTTTCCGGCACCGCTACATCCCCGTGCCAACCACATCTACACTGCCCTGGGACTATAGCTTTGCCTGTGAGGAGCTTTTACATATTTGCTGCACCATACCATCAGTCCCAGCGGATCTGCATGCAGCGTCGGCTTAACACCTCCCTTGCCGAGCACCACAGGTGGCGTCACGAACTATTCATCTAACTACATTCCACCATTCACATCTTCCTATTACTTGGGCGCCCAGGGCCACGGTCCGGGTCACCGCTGCTGTGACACATCCCACTGATACCGTACTGTTGTGAGTTCATTTTCCCCTTCATTACTGAGGCCCAAGGAACTCCCTCTTCTGGTAAAGAAAGGTAGTGAGCCTGATTATCAAACACCTGAGGCTGATGATGATGACTGGCTGAGTGGAGTTACTGACTGGATATAAGGCTGCCGACGCCCTTCTGCCCTGCGGGTGATTTTTCTGTGGGATCCTTGGAGACCAGTCTGAATTGCTGCTCCTCTAAAGCTAAGTTTGCTGCTCGGCCTTTTGCTTTGGTGCTTTGACTTTGTTTTGCTTTGTTTTTCTGGATTTCTGCCATTCCCTGCTGGGGTGTGCTGAATTCATTTAGCTCTGTCTTCTGAAAATACCTGAGTGCTGATTTAGTTTTTGAAGCCTAGCTGCTTCAGGGCCTTTTTCATATCAGCTTGTTGGCTTATGTCTTTGATAGGGTTTTGGCAGATTGCAGAGAGCAGCCTTCCTGTCCTTTCCTATCTAGGTAGTTTTGGGCCCCGTCTTTGCTCAGTCTTTCTTTCTGTCTGTGTTAGTATTTTCATCTTGCTTCACCGTCATTATATGTTGGGGGCTGCCTATTGCTTTGGGGTCTGCTCTGGGGCAGTTTAGATTTCCCCTTTCTTTCTTTAGGCCTATGTAATTCTCCGTCTGTGATCGAGGGGTCTAGGGCATCGTAGGAATCCCCCACGGCTACTGCTAGTTGTGTTGATAGGTTCAGGGGTCTGCAATCTGATAGTTGCCAACTTCTCTGGTTTTCTGGACTTAGCTTGTATTTCTGCTTTTGCCTCCTACGGTGACTCATTCATAACACCGTACCGAGTACCCCACAGCCCTGGGAAAATGCAAGGACAGGAACTGGTTTAAGCCACCTGCCAAAAAAAGATGTATAAAAAGAAGATGTGGGCACTGGAATTCCATTATCTCCTGACTCTGCAACTGTCTTTTTTTTTCTCCCTGCAATCGGTACTCATTTCTGTCTCTTTCTTGCAGCAGTCATCACCATATCACCATGGCCTCAAGTCCAGAGCACACTGAACACACCGGACAGGAGACTGAAGTGAGTACTTGACTGTTTGTACTTATTCTTTTTTTTTCTTTCTTGACTGTTTTTGTTTCTCTTTTTTTTTAAATTGTTTTATCTTTCCAACATTAATGTCTTTCTTTCATTTCTACGTTCCACAATGGGAGGAAGAATACCTGGATAACGACCCCCTTATCACACTAGTGGAGAAGCGAGTTGCATTGTGGGACACCCAGGAGCAGCAGGACTTGGACAATGTGGTGATTTGGTGGCTGTGGAATGAGGTGGCCTGATCGATGATGGATGACTGGGACAACGCCATGCCACGAGTCAGAAAGGAATTTCGTAAGTATTGCAATGTGGTCTGACACGGCAATGTGGTCTGTGTGTGATGCAATAAACTCCTGCGAGTTTCTCGCATCATACACAGTTGTGTGATCCCGGCCTAATGTGCATTGTTTAACAATTTTTTTTCCTTCTTCACAGTGAGCAAAGTCAGAACCCGTTGGTGTTCGATGAAGGATCGCTTCAACAAGGACCTGAGACAGGAGATCCAAGTTCGCAGTGGTGCTGCAGCAAGGATCCAGAAATATAAATACCACCGGTTGCTGGCTTTCATAGGCCTGTCCTTGCTCAGAGAACATAAGTAATTTTGTGTTGTATTCCCTAATCTTACTTTTTCTATTCCACAGGAGTTGGTGCTTTTACAATTGTTATTTTTTGGTAGTAATGTTTACTTTTCTTTTCTTTTCACAGAACCTGGAGCAGCACTCTCAAACCTGGATCATCTTCTGGAGCGGTCCCTCATCAAACAGCCACGGACCAGTCCCAGCCTTCCACAAACAATGCAGCAAGTGGGCCGGCGTCACAGGCTGGAGAACAGGCAGCTGGTCCTTCAGGTGTTCCCCTGTCCCAGTCCTATTGCCTCTTTTTTGGGGGGGTCTTCCCGCCAGCGGCAGAAGGCCTCGGACAGGACACTCATGCCCAAGTTTATTCACTTGAGCTCGTATTCCAGAATGGCCTGTAGGCAGTTGAAGATAGACTGGAAAGTGGATTGACCCATATTAACACACTTTTCCAGGCTGTCAACCAATGCCTTAACCATCTAGAAGCTGACCTCCAGAGACCAGCACACCTTTTTTTTTACTGCTATAGAGTGGGGCATGTTGGAACACCTTACGCCTGCACTCCAGCTCAATGTGATGCAGGCCTGCAATGCTGCTTACATTCAGGCTATGCAGCAGACTTGGTACTTCCAGCAGCCACAGGTGGCATTTACACCTGTGCCACCACTACACCACTAACACGCTTTACCTCACTACTGAGTTCTGCTGCATACCACTGTACGGCCACCACCATGACCAGTCCTGCTGAACACCACTACAGCGCCACCACCATGCCGGGTGCTGCTGAAAGCCACTCCACCACCATGTCGAGTCCTGCTCCTGCACGGCTGTCAACAGCCACCAACATGTCGGTTACGGATTCTGCACAGCCATCAACCACCACCATGCCGGTTACGGATTCAGCACGGCGATCAACAGTCACCACCATGTCGGATTCTGCATGGCCGTCCACATCCACCACCATGCCGTTTCTGGATCCCACCACTCCCACCCTCCCAAGGAGACGAAGAAGCCACCAATCTACTCATGGCAAACACAAAAAGAAGAGATGGGAAACAAGAACTGTCTTACTACCTCCACCTTCACCTCCCAATGTGTCTGTGTTGTCCAATTTGTCTCTCCCTTCCAATGTGTCTCTCCCGTCACATTCTTCCACTCCTAATGTGTCTACTTCCATCCTTGACCTCCCAGACTCCACACATTTAGTTGGCCCTTCCCCTGGAAATCCTTCATCGTCCACACTTAGCGAATCCTCTCAGCTCCACACCCCCCAGGTCCATAACATTTCCCGCTCATTATTTTGTAACAAGTAATATTTTTTTGTGTTGTAAATAAATTTGTGTTGTTTTTCCCCTATCACTGCTTGTTCTTTGTCTCTTTCGTCACGGGCAACACACACCGTGCGCCGTCAACACACACGTCACCGTCTACACACACTGTGTTTTGCCACCTCATAGCTCCATGACACACAATCTGCTCCTCCTTTTCTTTCTTTGCTTTACACTGCAGCTTTGCTTCTTGTGTCTGTCATGGAGCTATGAGGTGGCAAAAACACAAAGAGGACTGAAAATCCTCCAAAAAAAAAATTAATACAGCACAAAGTGTCAGGAGTCAGCAATGCTCCTATGCCCCATAGTCAGCACTAATGCACTCAGGATGCTGGGTTTTCTGCATCCTGAGTGCACTAGTTCTGACACACGGGCTGGTGAGTAAAGATATGAGGTGGATTAGCTCCATCATTTCTTCAGTCTGCATTAATCTTTTGGACTATAGAAATGCAGACTGAAGAGCTAATCTGACGTCACCTACCATAGCACTGACCTCAGAGAGAAGAGGTGTAGTGTAAAGCATGGGTGACATAACCCTATTGGTTTATAATCCACTCCCTGTCTCATGTAATCTGCATGACACAGGGAGTGGATTTTAAAAGACTGTAGTTGTGAACCGGTGATCACCTTATAAACCTTTAAAAAAAAGGCTTGTAATGTAGAGGGCACTTGGAACAGGTGTTTCACTAGCGATGTTTTATTGTCAGAAAATATTAAGGCTATGTGCCCACGTTGCGTGTAAATCCGGACACTGAAAACCGGGCTCCTTCCCAGAAATCGATTATGTTCGCGATTTTCGCGTGCGATATTCAAGCACTTTCCAAGCGATTTGAAGCATCGCTTGGAATGTGATTGACAGGTTGGTCACACTCGTCAAACATAGTGTTTGACAAGTGTGACCAGGTTTTTACTATTGAGGTTGCCTATGTGGCATCAATAGTAAAAGAAAGAATGTAAAAAATAATTAAAAAATAAAAAATCAGGGTATATTAACCTTCCGACGTCCTGCGCAGTCTCGGCGACGCTCCCGTACCCAGCGATGCCTTGCGAGACCTGTGATGACGTTGGTCTCGCGTTACTATAGCGATCTCACGAGACCACTAGAGTCACACGAGACTATGTCATCACAGGACCTTGCCGCAAGGCACTACTGGGAACGCTGAGGCCCGGGAAGGCAGCGCGGGACGTCGGAAGGTAAATATACCCCGAATTTTTATTTTTTATTCTTTTTTTTTTACAGGGGTATGGTACCCAGGGCCTGGAGGACAGTCTCCTCTCCTCCACACCGTGGGTACCAACCGCACATGAGACGCTTAACTTCCCGCATGGTGGGCATAGCCACATGCGGGAAGTAAGCGATTCTCATGCATTCCTATGGGTGCGGAATCGCGGCAATTCTTTGCAATTCCGCACAAAAGAATGAGCATGCTGCGATTTTTTCCGCGATGCGATTCCGCCGTGGAAAAAAGCGCAGCATTAGCACAGCATGTGAGGAATGCCATAGGAATGCATGGGGTGCGTTCTGTACAAGATTTTTAAACGTTTTTGTAGCGTTTTTGCGCCGAAAATCGCGGCAAAAATGCTTAAAAATCGCATCGTGGGCACACAGTTCATCGTGCCCTGGTCAGTCGGTAATTAAAAATCCTTTTTGTGTGGTTTAAGTCCCGACTGGAGTATGGTTTCAGTAGGTTTCCACACATCTGAAAGGCCTCATCCCCAACCACAACAAATGGCATTGGCGGGCCTTCAGTGTTGGGAAGAGGTCATGACAGGGGGAAATTAAAGTTATTCCCATACAACCGTTGGCCCATATCTGAGTTTTTAAATGTCTGGGAGTCATTACCACGGTCAGAAGATCCAATGTCCATGGCGACAAAGCTACAGTCCGCAGCTGCAATGGCTATGAGCACTATGGAAAAATATTTTTTTTATAATTAAAGTACTCGGATCCAGTTCCAGCCGGTTTGGTAATCTGAATATGTTTTCCATCCACTGCTACCAAAGAGTTGGGGAAATTACAAAGTTCCAAGAATTTTTCTGCAGTTTCCTGCCAGATTTCCATGGTGGGTAGGGGATAAATTGCTCACGGAGAACATCCCACAAATCCCGGCAGGTGTCTGCGACAATCCCAGAAAGTTTTGAAATTCCAATCCGGAACTGGAAAGGGAGCGATGATTTGCTCTCTCCGGTAGTCAGGAATCTGCCGAACAGAGAAAGAAATAAAAATTCAGAACAATAATATTTATGACAGGGGTTTTGCAAAACAGAGAAAGAAAAAAAAAAATTAAGGACAAGGACATGGCTTTTAGAACAATAATATTTAGGACAATCGTTTTGCAAAACAGAAAAGGGAAAAAAAATAAGTACATTGCAGAACAATAATAATTATGACAGGCGTTTATTTTTAAATATTATGCACCTTAGTGTATTATGCACCTTAGCTGGAATCTCTGTACGGAGCTGGGTGTCCCACCTGCTGATGGCTCCTTGTACACGAAGCAAATCCTGGAAGCTCTCTTGAGACATCCTCGTGTACTTAAAATATTTCTCTGGGTTTTCACGGAGCTCATTGAATAAGGAGTGGTTGGCTCCACGGCTATCCTGGACTTCAACAATGGGGTGTTGCCAAAAGCGCCAACACCGTCTTCTCCGTCTTTCTCTTTTCCATTCTTTCTCACAAGCAAATGCAAAGGCAGGAAACAAGTTGACATCCAAATCCAGATTCCAATAGAAACTCTCCATGTGAAGATCCATCTTGACGCAGGATACAGGAACAAAATCTGAGGATTTCATCTGTACAAGGGTCTATATACAGAAATCCCATGAGACACACCCATTGGGCATTGCTTGTGTCAAGGAACTTCTCCTGGAATTTTTTTTCCCTATGGAACGCATGCGCATAGAAAAAGCAAACGCATGCAATTGCAGCATATATTTGTCATCATGCATAAGCTGATGTGGATAAAAATACGCTGCGTTAGCATGTGTTTCTGCATGCGTTTGCGGTTGAGGGCGAAACTCTGTGGACTCAATCGCAAATGTGAACCTAGCCTAACTCCTCCTCACAATGGCTGACCACAACTGTTAACCCTTCCTAGCTAACAAACTGCTGTAGAGCACTAAGCAAGTAAAATCATTTTTAACACAAATAAATGCACATTCAATGATATGTTTTCAGCAGATCTTCAGAAGGGGTGCCGATACTTCTTCCACTACATTACACTGGTACCAGGAAATTCTTCAGTTTTTGTGACAAACCTTCCCGAAAAATTGCTACAAATCTGAACCAAATACTTAATGGATGCACAGTGCTGCCACAACATAGGAAGAACAATATAGCAACATTGGACTGTATAGTCTATGCATATCGTAAATTTTACTGTCACAACCTGTGCTTGGCTCTCTTTGCTGAAGTATATGGGGGTTAGGCTACTTTCAGACAAGCATATATGAAAAATTGTCTGATTTTCATGCAGAAAACTCAAACAAATGTCACCCATGTTCTCATTCGTATTCCATCTGTGTGCCTTCTGTGTGTTTCCTTTTTTATTACACTCATCTGACATCTATCTGGCATTTGGATTTATACATCATTATTTTAAAACATACATTATTAAATACAGTTTCCCTTGGTAATATTGGCAATGTATCTGTCAAAATGATAATCTGCTTAGGATCCGATTTTCTTTGCTTAACTATAGACATGAATAGGCAAGGTTCATCAAAAATATGAAAGGGCATACTGCATGCAGGGATTATTTTTTCCCACGACGCTCCTCTGAAATCTATATCTGCATATACTATAAATGTGTATGAAAGGAAAATCTCCACGTTTTACTTACAGTAACTTGTGAAAGTATTCACCCCTGCAGTATTTTTGTGTTTTCCTATCTCACAACCTACAGTATCACTGATTTTTTTTTAGGGTTTGTTTCATTTCATGTAAGGAACATGCCTACAACTGTCAACAATTGGTTTTCTTTTTATTGTGAAGAGAACAAATAGAACAAAATAACTGAAAACTTCAGTGTGCCTAAATATTCACCCCCTAAAGTCAGTACTTTGTAGAGCCTCCTTTTATGTCATTTACAGCTGTTAGTCACTTTGGGTCAGTCTCTATGAGCTTTCCATATCTTGCCAATGGGATTTTTGCCCAAAACTGCTCCAGCTCGTTCAAGTTAGATGGTTTCCTCTGGTAAACATCAATCTTCAAGTCTGGCCACAGATTCTCAATTGGATTAAGGTCTGAGCTTTGACTAGGCCACTCCAAAACATTTACATGATTCCCCTGAATCCACTGGATTGTTGATTTAGCAGTATGCTTTTGGTCATTGTCTTGTTGGAAAGTGAACCTCTATCCCAGTTTCAAATCACTGACAGTGTTGGGTGACCAAGGCAACAATGTTTGATGATGCACAAGTAGGATCCAATCTTGTTCAAATGATAAATAAGAAAGCCTGGCACTCATAGTAGATGAAATTAAATATTAATGATAATGATTAGAAATGGGCGAGCCAGAACAGTAAAGTTCGGCGTCCATGCCGAACATCTACTGTTCGGGCACGGACACGAACACGGACTTCACTATGAATCTGTGTTACTGTTCGGGTTCAGCTCCCTGAGCACCGGGTGTTTGTCACGCTGTCATGTGCATGATAGCATGCAAACAACGCTTCTGATTGGTGGTAAAATCATAACCGCCGGTCAGACAGCCGCAATTCCCATGCTGTCAAAAGACAGCATGAGCGTGCAGCTGTGATCAGAGGTGTAAAGTTTACCTCCAGTCATTACTGTCAGCTGATGGGGCTACTGCTAGTTTTGTCTATCCATTTAAAGCAAAAAGTTTAGAAAAGCAAAATGTTATGCTGCGATCAAAATTAGCTTCAAATGAAACAATAAGAGTCGGGGCTAGTTGTTCAACACAGCCACAACTTGCACTGTATAGAGCAGGCTCAGCTCCTGAGTCTGTTTGATTCATGCAGTTTGTATGTGTACATGTACGGTTGATGGGCAGTGTGGGTCCCCCATGCATGTTACCAAAGCAATTCACCAGATTCACAGGATAAGAGCACTGGGCATAGTCAAGGTTTCTGTCATTTTTAAAGTAATAAGTAGCCAATAAAGTGTGGTTTTAAAACTTAACCTTTACTGTTTAGTTCATTAAAAAGAGGCAATCACCTCTCTAAAAACATGTGTGCATATACCAAAACACCATATAAAATAAAGCCAATGAAAGAAAACAATGAGAAAAGGCTACCTATTTGGGAAACCTAGCTTTTAAGCAATTTCAAAAACTCCCTATTTAGGAAAGCCATTCCATAATTTAATACCGAACCAGATTTTAAGCCTTTTTATCAAGCAAACATTAGCTCAAAACCTACTGCTCAAAAGGGAGACTTTTTATGGAAAAATTGTTTGTCCAGACCTGAATCCAATCGAGAATCTGTGGAAAGAGCTGAGAACTGCAGTTCGCAAACGATCTCCATCAAACCTCACTGAGCTCGAGCTGTTTGCCAAGGAAGAATGGGCAAGAATTTCAGTCTCTCGATGTACAAAACTGACAGAGACATACCCCAAGCAACTTGCAGCTGTAATCGCAGCGAAAGGTGGTGTAACAAAGTATTAACTTAAAGGGGATGAATAATATTGCACGCCCCACTTTTCAGTTTTTGTATTTCCACAAAAATTTAAAATAACCAATAAATTTCATTCAACTTCACAATTGTGTCCCACTTGTTGTTGATTCTTCACCAAAAATTTACATTTGGTATCTTTATGTTTGAACCATGATATGTGGGAAAAGGTTGAAAAGTTCCAGGGGGCCTAATACTTTCGCAAGGCATTGTACATGCCCAATGCTAAGCTAAGTTTCTCCACAGTAGTAAAAGCCATTGGATAAGAGACTGTGTAAATTATTCCAATTTAATAGTGCATTCTGACAGAAGACCATTAATCACTAGCAGTATGCTAAGTATTTTGTTACCAAGCTTAGAAATGAGAATGTGAAAGTAAATAGTGCAGACAACTTCTTGTGGTTTTACAAAACAGACAGGATAATGATAATAACAGGCAACACAGCAACAACAGAAATTAAGCTATCCATTAATCATAATGTATTTCCAATCAATTTCATACATAATTGGGCTAAACATTATGTTCTAATTTGATACTATCTCAGGGTCCTTTTAGGTTAATTACATTTTATGTTTCTAGCAATCTCAGTAAATGCAGCTGGAGAGAACGTCAGGCTGTCAGCTTTCCAGCTTCTTTCTATGAATCAGCAGAGCCGGTTTTAGAAGAAGTGGGGCCCTGGGCAAAAGTTTAAAATGGGGCCCCAAATGCTGACATATTGCACCATCTCACAAAAACGTTTTGGTTGCAGTTACATGCGCTGAGTTCAGGCCGTTAAACGAGAGTTATCGACAACATTAAAGTGGTTCATACCTTGTTTCCCAGCCTCTTTAAACAAACTATTGAAGAATGATGGGCACAGAAGAATCACTAGTAGATCAGTCTGTCCCAATAAAGCATCATGTTATCTATCAGCATATCTGCAGCTCCCACCGGGCAATGTGCTGCTGAGAACAATGATTTTTGCTCCAGCATAAGCGATCCAATCATCCGATGAACACGCAGCATTTTACTCATTCGTTGAGTGATAATTATACCTACGTACTCTCACCTGCGATGCCATGATTTATAAATGTGGATGATACACACACAGTATGAGACACAAACAGTGCATGTTTCACACATATCTATATACATATAGCGCACAAATATATGTATATACCGAGCACATACACACACTTATATGCATACAAAGAGCACATACATGCATACACGGAGCACATACAGAGACACGCATACACATAACACATGCATACAGAGACATACATGCACAAGCACATACATACAGATACATGCATATACAGGCACATACATATACAGCAATAAAATATGACAAAATCATGCACCACGCTAGTACCGGGTGTACCAATGAGAAAAAGTGCCTGGCTGGAAACTGAACGCGTTTTGAGCACACATGTGTTCTTAGACTCAGACTGAGTCTAAGAACACGTGTGTGTTTGAAACGCGTTCAGTTTCCAGCCAGGCACTTTTTCTCACTGGTACACCCGGTACTAGCGTGATGCATGATTTTGTCATATTTTATTGCTGAATTAAATAAAGGAGATCAATTTTATTCCTTGGAGCTGGATTCTCCTTTTTTCAAGCATATTTCCTGGTGTCTAGTGGAGACACGAGTCCTTGCTCAGGATCCATGGAATCAGAGGCTTTTTCCGTGGAAGGGGTGAGCTGGAATAACTTTGTTCATTACATACATATTCAGGCATACTGTACATTCACTGACTTTTGTGCAATAAAGCATAGTTTTTATTGTGTAAAAATGAGAAAACATAAAAAAATATAGATGTGGTATTGTCGTAATTGTGCTTACAAGAAGAATAAAGCTGCCTTATTAATTTTACCACATGTGGAACAACATAAAAAAACAAATAACAGTTCCTGACTTGTTGTTTTTTGTTTATTCTGCCTCCCAAAAATAGGAATAAAAAGCGATCAAAAAATGTCATGCGGCAGAAAATGGTACCAATAAAAATGTCAACTCGTCCTGCAAAAAATCAGCTCTCACATGACTCTGTCAGCTGACGTATGGAAAAATTATAGCTATTTAAATTTAGCGATGCAATAAGTAGTTTTTGCAAAAAAAGTTTTTTTTTCTGTCACAGCAGCCAAACATTAAAAAAAAAATATAAATCTGGTATTGATTTAATTGCACCGATCCCAAGAATTAATCAAAAGAATCAAATAGTGCTCCTTCCCTTCCAAGCTCTGCCATGCGATCAAACTGTAGTTTTCGTTCACATATGAAGTTTCAGCATACTTAGGAGAAATTTTACAATGCATTGTATGGTGCTATTTCTCCTTTTACCCTTGTGAAAATGCAAAATTTGGGGAAAAAAAAAATTTGTGGAATATTGTGATTTCTTTATTTTCACAGCTTAACGTTATAAACACCAGTGAAGCACCTGGGGGTTTGAGGTGCTCACCACACATGTAAATAAATTCTCTGAAGGGTCTAGTTTCAAAAATGGTATCACTTATGGGCAGTTTCCACTGCTTAGGCACATCAGGGGCTCTCCAAATGCAACATGGCATCTATTAATTATTCCAGCAAATTTTATTTTCAAAAATTCAAATGGTGCTCTTTCCATTCCAAGCCCTGGCATGCACCCAAACAGTGGTTTTACCCACATATGGAGTATTGCCATGCTCAGGAGAAATTGCATATTAAATTTTGGGGTCCACTTTCTCCTGCTACTCTTGTGAAAATAAAAAATATAAATCTAAAGTAAAATTTTTGTGAAAAAAAATTAAATGTTCATTTTTTTCTTCCTTATTCCATTAATTCTTGTGACGATCTTGAAGAGATAATAATAATAATAATAATAATAATAATAATAATAAAAGAGATAATACAATTTTTGAATGTGGTTTGGAGGACGTTGAGGGGTACAGTTTTTACAATGGTATCACTTTTGGGTATTGGAAAAATGTGAAATCGCTGGTAAACTTTTAACCCTTATAACTTCCTAAAAAAAAATGTTTCTGATGTAAAGTAAAAATGTGGAAAATGTTATTTATTAACTATTTTGTGTGACATATCTCCCTGATTTAAGGACGTAAAAATTAAAGGTTTGAAATCTGCAAAATTTTTGAAATTTTTGCTAAATTTCTGTTTTTATCACAAATAAACGCAAGCCACATCACACAAATTTTACCACAATCATGACGTACAATACATCATGAAAAATGAATCTCAGAATCAGTGTGATCCGTTGAAGTGTTTCAGACAGAAAAACCCACAATGGTCACAGAAATAACGAATCTGACAAAAGTAATAATAAATAAAAAATCTATGAAAATGAACAAATGAAAGTCAGACATTGAATTTCAACCATGGTTCCACAGAATTAAAAAAAAAAATAAAACTCATGAAATAGGCCTGGACAGAAATGATGGTACCCCTGAAAATAATGTGGCAAATGGGACATGTAAAATCAATGTGTGTCCACTAATTAGCATCACAGGTGTCTACAATCTTGGAATCAGTGAGTGGGTCTGTATAGAGCACTACAGATACTCACTGCGTTGTTTCAGGAGATTAGAAAGAAAATTACAGACAAGCATGTTAAAGGTAAAAGTTATAAGACCATCTCCAAGCAGCTTGATGTTCCTGTGACTACAGATGCACATATTATTCAGAAATTTAAGCTCCATGGGACTATAGCCAACCTCCCTGGATGTGGCCGCAGGAGGAAAATTGATGACAAATCAAAAAGACGGATAATGCTAATGGCAAAAAAAGAGCCCAGAAAAACTACTAAACAGATTAAAGGTGAACTTCAAGCTAAAGGAACATCAGTGTCAGATCGCACCATCCATCGCTGTGTAAACGAGAGAGGTTTGTCAGATGCAGTGGAGAGCCGGAGACATAGAGGTTAATAGGATATACTGAACAGGCAATTGAACAAGGAATATGTGGCGCCCCTGAGGCTCAGTCGCCACAGAGGTACTGCACCTCCATCATGGTTTAGTTTTGTTTTTCCAGTTGTTGCCCAGTTGTATTGGCAGCTTCCACACTTGAACTGCAGAGATCATGAACGCTGAATGGTCCAGAACTGTTATTGTATATAGTTTGCACCTCTTTAGGTGCTGTCTCTTGGTTTTACATAGGACTCTCTTCTCGAAGGAAGAATTACCTCAGCATAAGGACATTTCCAGACATGTTGGCCAGACCCGTGTCTATTATTTGCACTTATTGATAATGGTAACAGAAAGCTAGAAAGTGATAATGCTTAATGACAGACTTTATAGGGAATAGTTGAGAAAGGAATAAAGTGAATGTTTTACAAATGTCAACATTTAGTAACCGGTATACTAAAGAAATTTTGAAGTACAAATGCCTTGAATGTGAATAAAGAATTGAAGTTACAGGTGATGAAACAGACACCAGCAGTTGTCATATAAGAAAGTAAGAGAATGTGTAAAGTAACAGAACAGAGATGTGTTGCTAGAAAAAGGTGAATTGATATTGAGTTGCTTCCATAGCACTTTAAATTAGGTAGCATAATTTTGAATTTAGATAGCTAGTTAAAACTGTTTGCAACATTCAAGAAACCGTGCCTCCCACATTGGGAAGTTTAGTATAAGAAATGTTTATTGAGCATTACAAAAATTTGCATGTTCCTGTAATGTCAATTTTGTTTGCCTTGCAGCCTGCAGACATGCTGTGTTTAACGGGGGGGGGTATGTTGCGCCGCTGAGGCTCAGTCACCACAGAGGTACTGCACCTCCTCCTGTGGGGTGGTGCCCCACCATCCAGGTAAGTTGAAGGCTCCTGACCACGCTCCAACACCTGCATCCCACACAACACAGTAGTTCAGCAAAGCCACATTGCGGCTCCCTGCTTGGAGTATAGCAGAGCACCTTTGGTGGCTCCCTGCTTGGAACACGAAACGTGCTGGGAGGCGGGTGGAGTTAGAATACATAAAAGAGCGGGAAGGTTTAGGATTTCAGGTCAGTCAGTGAGTCGGTGAGTGGAGAGTGAGGAGAGAAGATCCCTGAGAGAAAAGGGATGGAGGAAGGAGGTGCTGCAGCAGACTTCAGTGACCTTGGTCTGCTGGCACGGGAAAGGAAAGAAGGAGAAAGACATTGAACAGAAACCTGATCTTCCATAAGAAGGAAAGACTAGTACGGAACGTAGGAGTAAAAGGGAACAGAGGACGTGGGTTAGAGGAAGAACCCTGCCTAGAAGTTCTAAGTGCAAGGCCGGGACCCGGCCCCCGAGGTTGTATGGACACTAATGGTTGTACTGCAGACACCGGTGGAGTAGGGGGCTGTAAATGCACTACTCCCATCTAAGACTTGGGGGCACAACAGCAACATTGATAGTGAGCCGGGACTCAGGAGTAAGGAGTCCCCGAAGCAGGCTACAGCTGTCTGCTGTACAAGTAGAGTTCTTGGGAACATCTTTCAGGAGGCACTCCAGTGTAACTCAGTACTAAGAGTACTTCACACTTAAAGGCGCTATAAGAGGAGATGTTCAGAAAGGCACATGTTGGCGGAGTGTTGGAAGGGAGCATTCCATCTGGCCTGGAGGTTGATTGAGTCCCTGACCCGGAGGACACAGCACGGAGGCAGGCACCTGTATGTGTACTACAGACTGTGAGTAAAGCTTTGGAACTAAAAGCCCTGGTGTCCTCCATTCATTCTGGCGCCAACGCACCTGGCACCGCTACATCTGGGTACCAGCTTCTACACCGCTTGTGCCTATCCTCTCCCCCTACATCTACACTGCCCAGGGGCTACAGCTCCACCTGTGGGGAGCTTCACCATCTTGGCTGCAACACACCACCAGCCCCAGAGGATCTGCATGCAGTGTCGGCTCAACATCTCACTTGCTGAACACCACAGGTGACGTCATGAACTATTCATTTACATTCCATCATTTCCAATCTCCCCTGTTTACATTGGGCGCCCAGGGCCACGGACCGGGTCACCGCTGCTGTGACACATCCCGCCGATGCTGGCCCGGTACCGAGTACCCCACGGCCTTGGGAGGGCGACCCAAAACTTGGTGTCACGAACAGGATAACGAGACCCGATGCCATCGGGTTCTGTGTGCCTAAGACTTAAAGTTTTTGAAGATGTGTCGAAGACCCAATTTAATAGACTGTAAAATGAACATTAAAAATGGCCGCTGGCACGGTGAAGAAGGGCGTGATAACATGGGAGGTCCTAAGAAAAGACCGCGAACTGTCCTGGGCCTCCTCTGCCTGAATTACTATGCAACGGCAAAAAGGCCCACCCCCCAAAGGGGTCGTATACTGGCTTGGTATGGAGGAGTTGGAAGAAGAGGTCGCCCCAAGAAGGAGGAGCGGAAGCCAGTGGTGGGAAAAGAGCCGAGACAGGAAGAAGACCGCCATCTTGGAAGGAGACTGGAGAAGGCCTGCGGAACGCGAGGAGGTTATGCTGGACCTCCCCGGTGCCATGGCTGAAGGTTCCAACCCAGTGTCCGAGATGAACCGCCAGCAGCTGGAGGACGAAAAAGCCCAGCTGACACGCCGCCTGCAACTGAGGCAGGAAGCGCTATGGACTTTAAAGCTGCAGCGCGCCCAGGAGGGGCTTACACCTGCGGTACCCGCACCACCGGTAGCCGCCGCTGCTGCACCGGAACCTTTCCAGGCAGACTCTGTGGAGCCTGCAACCGCTGCCATACCACCGGAAGCATCCACTGTCCCCTCTCTGCCGGTACCACCGGAGGAGTTGTACACGGCCCTGGGAGCTGAAGCGGAGGAAGAGAAGCTCCTGTCCAGACCTGATGCGGCCGCGCAGGTCCCTCCAGAGGCCCCTGCAGACCCGGAGCCGCCATTAGCTCCACCGCCGTCTCCGGCATCCCAGCGAACAGAGTCCACCACCACTATGCCTGCACTGGAGCAGAGACCGCACCACCAGGAGGCCCCAGGTATGTCTGAAGCCCCTACACCTGGGAAGGCCCTGGGGTGTACCGCGGTCGCGGCGGCCAGCCAGGTCATGTTAGATCTGGTCTGGGACCGGGAAACCTGTCCCTGGGGGGACCATCTGAACCCCTGACGGAGGTGCAGCGGTACACCACAAGCCGGGATCGGTCTCGGGAGGAACGGGAAGAAGATGAGAACTGGGCTGGCTGCCAAGTGACCATCCGACAACTGGCAGCTGAACACCGAGAGAGGGAGCAGCGAAGGTTAGCTGTACTGGGCCCTGATTTGGACTGAAAGGAGCATGTCCGTGCCGGTCTCTATGGTCTCCGGGACGCAGCAGGTTGGGGACACGTCCTAAATGTAAATCATGAGAGGGGGTTCGGCTTCAGCCATGACCCTAGCTGAATCTCCGATCTGTTCTTTGATCGGCGGGACGTGGAACCCCACTTGAGAAAAGGGCACCCTGCCAGAAACTTGCATCCAGGAGATCATGCAACTTTTACCTCACATGAAGGATTGAGAGGCTGGTATGCAATGAACATCAGATGGGTCCCGGAGGATCTCATCAAGTCTTGCAGGCAGAAGCTGCCTACTGCCCCTTCATCCCCAGTGACCATTCCAACAGTGTTTGTGCCTACACCCACGTGCCAAGCTGGGTCAACACCAGTCCCGCAGCCAATCGTACAGAAAACCACAAGTTTGACTCAGATGGAGAAGGATCACCTGCGGACTGCCAACGCGTTTTTCTCCCCTAGAAACAATTCCAATCCAGAAACCCCAAGAGGGGACAATTAGTCAAGATGCTTCTTTAAAATAACTCTCGTTGCCCAGGAGGGTATTTGCACCGTTGTGCCTTTTGTTTCTTATTTTGACCATCATGGTTTAGTTTTGTTTTTCCAGTTGTTGCCCACTTGTATTGGCAGCTTCCACACTTGAACTGCAGAGATCATGAACGCTGAATTGTCCAGAACTGTTATTGTATATAGCTTGCACCTCTTTAGGTGCTCTCTCTTGGTTTTACATAGGACTCTCTCTTCTCGAAGGAAGAATTACCTCAGCATAAGGACATTTCCAGACATGTTGGCCGGACCCGTGTCTATTATTTGCACTTATTGATAATGGTAACAGAAAGCTAGAAAGTGATAATGCTTAATGACAGATTTTAAAGGGAATAGTTGAGAAAAGAATATAGTGAATGTTTTACAAATGTCAAAATTTAGTAACTGGTATACTAAAGAATGTTTGAAGTACAAATGCCTTGAATGTGAATAAAGAATTGAAGGTACAGGTAATGAACCAGACACCAGCAGTTGTCATATAAGAAAGTAAGAGAATGTGTAAAGTAACAGAACAGAGATGTGTTGCTAGAAAAAGGTGAATTGATATTGAGTTACTTCCATAGCACGTTAAATTAGGTAGCATAATTTTGAATTTAGATAGCTAGTTAAAACTGTTTGCAACGTTCAAGTAACCGTGCCTCCCACATTGGGAAGTTTAGTATAAGAAATGTTTATTGAGCATTGCAAAAATTTGCATGTTCCTGTATTGTCAATTTTGTTTGCCTTGCAGCCCGCGGACGTGCTGCGTTTAATGGGGGGTATGTGGCGCCCCTGAGGCTCAGTCGCCACAGAGGTACTGCACCTCCTCCTGAGGTGTGGTGCCCCACCATCCAGGTAAATTGGAGGCTCCTGACCACGCTCCAACACCTGCATCCCATACCACACAGTAGTTCAGCAAAGCCACATTGCGGCTCCCTGCTTGGAGTATAGCAGAGCACCTTTGGTGGCTCCCTGCTTGGAACACGAAATGTGCTGGAAGGCAGGTGGGGTTAGAATACATAAAAGAGCGGGAAGGTTTAGGATTTCAGGTCAGTCAGTGAGTCGGTGAGTGGAGAGTGAGGAGAGAAGATCC
This sequence comes from Dendrobates tinctorius, assembly GCF_039654945.1. NCBI lineage: Eukaryota > Metazoa > Chordata > Amphibia > Anura > Dendrobatidae > Dendrobates > Dendrobates tinctorius. The sequence goes on from NW_027361770.1 coordinate 20,371,288, forward strand.
CTGAGAGAGAGGGATGGAGGAAGGAGGTGCTGCAGCAGACTTCAGTGACCTGGGTCTGCTGGCACGGGAAAGGAAAGAAGGAGAAAGACATTGAACAGAAACCTGATCTTCCATAAGAAGGAAAGACTAGTATGGAACGTAGGAGTAAAAGGGAACAGAGGACGTGGATTAGAGGAAGAACCCTGCCTAGAAGTTCTAAGTGCAAGGCCGGGTCCCAGTCCCCGAGGTTGTATGGACACTAATGGTTCTACAGCAGACACCGGTGGAGTAGTGGGCTGTAAATACATTACTCCCATCTAAGACTTGGGGGCACAACAGCAACATTGATAGTGAGCCGGGACTCAGGAGTAAGGAGTCCCTGAAGCAGGCTACAGCTGTCCGCCGTACAAGTAGAGTTCTTGGGAACATCTGTCAGGAGGCACTCCAGTGTAACTCAGTACTAGGAGTATTTCACACTTAAAGGCGCTATAAGAGGAGACGTTCAGAAAGGCACATGTTGGCGGAGTGTTGGAAGGGAGCATTCCATCTGGCCTGGAGGTTGATTGAGTCCCTGACCCAGAGGACACAGCACGGAGGCAGGCACCTGTATGTGTACTACAGACTGTGAGTAAAGCTTTGGAGCTACAAGCCCTGGTGTCCTCCATTCATTCTTACATACATAGTAACATAGTTATTAAGGTTGAAGGGAGACTTTAAGTCCATCTAGTTCAACCCATATCCTATCCTAACTTGCCCTAACATGTTGATCCAGAGGAAGGCAAAAAAAACCCATGTGGCAACAGTAAGCTTCACATTGGGGAAAAAAATTCCTTCCCGACTCCACATACGGCAATCAGACTAGCTCCCTGGATCAACGCAATATTAAGGAGACTAGTGTATATACCCTGTAATATTATACTTTTCAAGAAAGGCATCCAGTCCCTTCTTAAATTTTAGTAGTGAATCACTCATTACAACATCATATGGCAGAGAGTTCCATAGTCTCACTGCTCTTACAGTAAAGAATCCGCATCTGTGAGTATGCTTAAACCTTCTTTCCTCCAGACGTAGAGGATGCCCCCTTGTCCCCGTCACAGGTCTAAGAGTAAAAAGATCATTAGAAAGGTCTTTGTATTGTCCCCACATATATTTATACATTGTAATAAGATCACCCCTAAGCCTTCGATTCTCCAAACTAAATAACCCCAAGTGTAATAACCTGTCTTGGTATTGCAGACCCCCTAGTTCCCTAATAACCTTGGTCGCTCTTCTCTGCACCCGCTCCAGTTCAGCTATGTCTTTCTTATACACCGGAGACCAGAACTGTACACAGTATTCTAAGTGTGGTCGCACTAGTGACTTATATAGAGGTAAAATTATGTTCTCCTCATGAGCATCTATGCCTCTTTTAATGCATCCCATTATTTTATTTGCCTTTGCAGCAGCTGCTTGACTCTGGCCACTAAATGTGAGTTTGTCGTCCACCCATACACCCAGGTCTTTTTCAGTGACTGTTTTGCCCAGTGTTTTACAATTAAGCACATAATTATACAACTTGTTCGTTCTACCCAAGTGCATGACCTTACATTTATCCCCATTAAAGCTCATTTGCCATTTATCAGCCCAAGCTTCTAGTTTACATAAATCCTCCTGTAATATAAAATTGTCCTCCTCTGTATTAATTACCCTGCAGAGTTTAGTGTCATCTGCAAATATTGAAATTCTACTCTCTATGCCCCCTACAAGGTTATTAATAAATATGTTAAAAAGAAGCGGGCCCAAAACTGACCCCTGTGGTACCCCACTGCTAACCGTGACCCAGTCCGAGTGTGCTCCATTAATAACCACCCTTTGTTTCCTATCCCTGAGCCAGCTCTTAACCCACCTACACATATTTTCCCCTATCCCCATTGTTCTCATTTTATGTATCAACCTTTTGTGTGGCACCGTATCAAAAGCTTTTGAAAAGTCCATGTACACCACGTCCACTGCATTCCCTTGGTCCAGTCCGGAACTTACCTCTTCATAAAAGCTTATCAGATTAGTCTGACAGGAACGGTCTCTTGTAAACCCATGTTGATATTGGGTCATAAGGTTATTCTTCTCCAGATACTCCAGTATAGTATCTCTTAGAAAACCCTCCAGGATTTTATCCACAGTTGAGGTTAAACTTACTGGCCTATAATTTCCAAGTTCAGTTTTTGTCCCCTTTTTGAATATTGGCACCACATTTGCTATACGCCAGTCCTGTGGTACAGACCCTGTTATTATGTAATCTTTAAAGATTAAAAATAGCGGTCTATCTATGACTGTGCTTAATTCCTGCAGTACTCGGGGGTGTATCCCATCCCGGCCCGGAGATTTGTCAATTTTAGTGATTTGTAGACGCCGCCGTACTTCCTGCTGGGTTAAGCAGGTGACATTTAATGGAGAATTTTAATCCCTGATCATGTTATCTGTCATGGGATTTTCTTGTGTAAATACTGTTGAAAAAAAGTCATTTAGCATATTGGCTTTTTCCTCATCCTCATCCACCATTTCACCCAGACTATTTTTAAGGGGACCAACACTATCATTTTTTAGCTTCTTACTATTTATGTAGTTAAAGAATATTTTGGGATTATTTTTACTTTCTCTGGCTCAATCTTTGCTGTCTTGATTTGCTTTTTACAGAATTTATTTAATCTTCTGTATTTATTTAATGCCTCATCACTACCTACTTGCTTTAATTCTCTAAATGCTTTATTTTTAGCTCTTATTGCCCCCTTACAGCTCTATTTAGCCATAGTGGTTTCCTCCTATTTCTCGCATGTTTATTCCCATACGGTATATATTGTGCACAGGTCCTATTCAGGATGCTAATAAACGTCTCCCATTTTCTTTGTGTATTTTTATGTCTCAGGATATCGTCCCAGTTAATTGCACCAAGATCATCTCTCATCCGTTGGAAATTTGCCTTCCTGAAGTTTAGTGTCCTTGTAACCCCTCTACTACACATCTTATTAAAGGATACATGAAAACTTATTAATTTGTGATCACTATTTCCCAAGTGACCCTCAACCCTTACATTTGATATGCGGTCTGGCCTATTGGTTAATATTAGGTCTAGCAGTGCCCCCCCTCTTGTTGGGTCCTGAACCAGTTGTGAAAGGTAATTGTCTCTCATCGTTGTCAGAAACCTATTACCCTTGCTGGAACTGCAGGTTTCGGTTCCCCAATGTATTTCAGGGTAGTTGAAGTCCCCCATAATAATGACTTCTCCTTGAGTCGCTGCTTCATCTATTTGCTTTATGAGGATATTCTCTGTAGCTTCCATTATTTTTGGAGATTTATAACAAACCCCTATCAGTAATTTATTATTTTTCCCCCCTCCCCTTATCTCTACCCACAGGGACTCTACATTTTCATTAGATTCATATATATTATCACGAAGGATGGGTTTTAAGGATGATTTTACATATAAACACACGCCTCCCCCTCGCTTATTTGTACGGTCATTTCTGAACAGACTATAGCCCTGTAAATTAACAGCCCAGTCATGGCTCTCGTCCAGCCATGTCTCAGATATCCCCACCATGTCATAATTATGTTCCAACAACATTAACTCCAATTCCTCCATTTTGTTGGCGAGACTTCTGGCATTAGTATACATGCACTTTATGTATCTCTCTGTACCTCTATACTTTCTTAAATTATTAACTGTTCTAATCCCACCCTCATGTCATTATTTGTGCCCAGGTCTCTATCTGCACTGTCTTCCCCTCCTATAAAAGGAATACCTTCCCCCCCGTCCCTAGTTTAAACACTCCTCCAACCTTCTAGCCATTTTCTCCCCCAGCACAGCTGCACCCTCCCCATTGAGGTGCAGCCCGTCCCTAGCGTAGAACCTGTAGCCAACTGAGAAGTCGGCCCAGTTCTGCAGGAACCCAAACCCCTCCTTCCTACACCAATTCCTGAGCCACTTATTAACCTCCCTAATCTCCCGTTGCCTCTCTGGCGTGGCACGTGGTACAGGAAGTATTTCCGAAAATACCACCTTGGAGGTCCTTGCTTTAAGCTTACAGCCTAATTCCCTGAAATCATCTTTAAGGACCTTCCACCTACCTCTAACTTTGTCATTTGTGCCAATGTGCACCATGACCGCTGGATCCTCTCCATCCCCTCCCAGTAATCTGTCAACCTGATCAGCGATGTGTCGGACTCGAGCGCCAGGTAGGCAGCACACCGTTCGACGATCCCTGTCTTTGTGACAGATTGCCCTATCTGTTCCCCTAATAATTGAGTCTCCCACTACCAGAACCTGTCTGGCCTGCCCTGCTCTCCTATTTCCCCCCTTACTGGAGCAGACACTCCTCCGGCTTTCAGAGGACATGCCTTGCTGCAGCAGTGCTACTCCTGCACTAACACTCCCCTCATCTGCCAACTTAGCAAACTTATTGGGGTGTGCCAGATCAGGACTAGCCTCCCTGGTGCTCTTCCCTCTACCCCGCCTTCTAACTGTCACCCAGCTAGCTGCTTCATTGTCCTGCAGCTCCAACCTAGCATCCCCCCCTCATCTATCCCATTGAGCGTCTGCTCAGTGAGCAGAAGACTCCTTTCCATATTGTCTATGGATCTCAGTGTTGCCAGCTGCACATTTAGATCCAGTATCTGGGCTTCCAAATGCACAACGTGCTCACATCTTGCACAGCAGTATGCACCCTCGACCGGCTGTTCAAGGATTTCATACATGCGGCAAGACCTGCACTGGATGGCATTGGCAATAGTGGAGCACATCCTAATGGGGATTGCACCAGACAATAAGATAAGCAAAAATAAATAAAAAAAAAAAAAAAAGTATTAATATAACAGCAATTCAGTAAGACCTCCCTTGGAAACTCCCTGAATCTAAAGTCACTGAATTTCAAGTCACACACTTACCACAGTTCGCACTTACGCTCAGGTCACACTCAGCTCGTTCACACTCGCTCAGGATTCTTGTGCCAATGCACCCAGCACCGCTACATCTGGGTACCAGCTTCTACACCGCTTGTGCCTCTCCCCTCCCCCTACATCTACACTGCCCAGGGGCTACAGCTCCACCTGTGGGGATCTTCACCATCTTGGCTGCATCACACCACCAGCCCCAGAGGATCTGCACGCAGCGTCGGCTCAACATCTCACTTGCCGAACACCACAGGTGGCGTCACAAACTATTCATTTACATTCCATCATTTCCAATCCCCCCTGTTTACATTGGGCGCCCAGGGCCACGGACCGGGTCACCGCTGCTGTGACACATCCCGCTGACGCCGGCCTAGTACTGAGTTCCCCACGGCCCTGGGAGGGCGACCCAAATACTACACTCAGGGAAGCAAGAGTAGTGACAGCAATGACGTGAATTACACACAAACACAATGCATGAGAGAAAGATATACAAAAAACAGGTAACTTATTGCTTGCAGTTCTTGCAGGGGAAAGGCTGGAAAATCTCCCGACGGCGTCGGAAATCATAGACAAAGTCTCTGGCTCTATTACAGAGGAATGAGAAGCACTGTTTCCCGAAGGTGCTGATGTATCTGGTTTGGCTTGGCTTGAGTGCGCTGGAATGTGGAAACAGTCCTTTGTGTAGATTCCTCAGGAATGACACCAGACAAGAACCGTGGGCAAGCTCACAGACTACGGCAGCGGGCAGTCTTCTGGAGTCGTCGCTAGGAATGGAGCGGTTAAGCTTATCGGTAACTGTAAGCAGGACAGAGCTGTCCAGAAAAACAGGGTCAGGTGGTAACTCAGCAGTGTCACAGTCAATCTTAGAGTCAGTACACTGAGGGATGAATGGCGTGGCGTTGTCAGCCAGAGCAGCGGAGAGGGAGTCAACCTCCTGTCGCTTTCCCGCCAAGTCTGACCTGTTCCCGTGCTCAGTCCTTTTTATATTCCCCGCGCCCCCTGATGTCCAGTGTGAAGGTCCTTCCCCCCCCAGAAAAAGCCTCCCCCAGCAACAGTGGTGACAGTCCCGATAGTTCCGGGGTTAAAGGGCACCGGAAACCACTGACTCTGTCTCGGCTCATCTTCTTACACCCCCACTCTCTTTTCACTCACCATTCCAGGGGCGAGGCATCCTGAGCATTGTTAGAGAATTTTTAGACTGTTTTAGCGGTTTACAGCCAAATAAACTGATGCTGATTGTAAAAATTGGGGAGTTGCCCAGCCGTTGTGTGCTCGGAGCTGTGTATATTGAAAGGAATAGTGGAGTCTTCCAGCGGAGGCAAAGTTGGAACTGCACCTGCTGTGACATTTTTTCTGGGGTCTCTGGGCCCTTCATCCTCCACGACCATGGGAGTCACCTCTTTGGGAACCTCAGGGGTTTCTTCCCTTTGCATGGGGTCCTCGGAGAGTCATGGCCAAAGCATACTTCTGTGGACCACTCTGGTGGGCATATTCTCTTCCCCTTCTGGATAAATCTCGTATACAGGCCCTTCTGTACCAACCCGACGCATCACTCTGTATGGCCTACTCTCCCACCGATTTTCCAGCTTGTCACGTGGATGTTTCTCCCACACCAACAGTCGATCACCAACCTGAAGATCTGTTCCCCCCAGAGGAAGCTTCTCGGGGTTCTCCATTTCCCAGAGTCGTGTCTGATCCAGACGATGTAAGGTCTGTAGATGGTGGCAATATTCTCGAACCCAGGTAGACGCCCCCATCCGTGGGTAGTCATCTACCGGATCCAGCTCCAGTTCTGTGACTTCTTTTCCCGTTTGGCCGAACAACTAGGAGCTAGGTGTGTAACCGGTGGTTTGATGGACTCGATTGTTGTAGATCCACACGAGTTCAGAGACGTTCTCTGGCCACCTAGCCTTCCTATCGTCTTCCAAGGTCCTAGACATCTGAATTAGAGTACAGTTAAACAGCTCTCAGGCCTAGTTTCCCTGAGGATGGTACAGTGTGGTGTTGAACTGATAGATCTGCTGTAATTCATCCATTACTCTTCCCAAGAAACAAGCTCCCTGATCCCAATGGATCCGCTGTGGGCATCCATACACTTGTATAAAATGTATACAGATGGCGTATGCAGTAGACTCAGCCGTCTGGTCCCGGGTGGGAGTCACCACCGGAAACTTCGTTCCCTCTGTAGTTGAACCTTCCAATATAACAGCCAATTTCTCATCTGGAGGTGCTCTCACTGCCGAAGTATCTTCAATGCTTCTAGTGTCAGAGCACTCTGCTGTTCCTGACTAGGCAGCTTCTTCAGTGCCACCCATTGTCTGAACAGAGCAAGTTCACAATCTGCTACAACTGAACCCACTCATCCTGAGATCTTCCCAACACTCCTTCATGATGGGGGGATCTGTATTTGGTCCAGTGTGGTCGCCACCGTCTCAGCGGTTTTTCGGAACCAGGGAACCTCTTCTTCCTCCAGCATCTCATCTTTACTCTTTCCTGGCGGTGCATGTCTTGCTCTGGATAGGGCGTCAACGTGGGTGTTCTCCGCCCACCCTTTTATAAGCGATTCTGTATTTGAACTTCGCCATCCGGGCCACCCAGCGTTGTTCCAGGGCCCCTAACTTAGCATTCTCTAGATGCGCTAACGAGTTGTTATTGGTGCGCCCCAGCACCTCCAAGCCGGACAGGTATTCTGCGAATCTCTCCATCATGGCCTTCACCAACGCCAGCAACTGCAGTTTTAAGGAACTGTAGTTATCCGGGTTGTGTTCGGAATCGTGAAAGGACCGGCTAGCATTGGCGATCACCCTTCTCTCCTGTCCTGCACCTGTGGCAACACAGCCCCTAGTCTGTGCAAGCTGCTGTAGGTGTGGAGAATGAACAGTATACAGAAGTCCGCATAAGCCAGTACCGGAGCTTCGGTCAGCGCCTTCTTTAAGTCACAAAACGCTTTCTCTTGCCTCTCTTCCCAATGGATGGATCGACCCTTGGCATTTGGGGGTACCCCTTTTAGGAGTTCGAGTAACGGTTGCACCACCAGGTCAAAATTCTTCACGAAGCGACGGTAGTACCCCGTCAATCTCAGGAACGCCCAGACATCCTTTACGTTCTCCGTGGTCGGCCAATCTCGCATCACCGCAATTTTCTCCTGTGACAGCTTCACTCCCTCGGTGGAAAAGACATGACCTAGGTACTCGATCTGTGTCTGGAAAAAGTGACATTTTTGGGGTTTCACTTTTAGGCCATACTTCTGTAAATGGCTCAACACTTGTTCTAGTCTCTGCAGATGATCTTCAAACGAGGTAGCGTATACGATAATGTCATCCAGATAGACGAGCATGTCCTCAAAGTTCAAATCACCTAGACACCTCTCCATCAGTCGTTGGAACGTACTGGGGGCATTGGCCAGGCCAAATGGCATCCTCTTGAATTCAAAGAGGCCCATGGGAAGTATAAAGGCCGTTTTCTCATGATCCTTTTCTGATATGGGCACTTGCCAGTAGCCACTGGCGAGATCCAGCGTCGAGAAGAATTTGGCCTTTTCCTACGCGGACAGAGATTCCTCAATCCGGGGCAGAGGGTATGAATCCCGTACAGTACAGGCATTAAGCTTGCGATAGTCTACGCAAAACCTCAGTGACCCATCCTTCTTCTGCACCAGCACAATGGGAGCTGCCCACGGACTCTGGCTCTCTCTAATGACACCCGCCAGCAGCATCTGAACGAGCATTTCTCTGACTTCCTGATATAATTGGGGGGAATCTGCCGGTAATGCTCTCGAATGGGTGCTGTATCTCCCGTTGGTATCTCGTGAGTGATCGCTGTGGTGCAGCCGAAGTCATCCTCTTGATTCCCAAAAACAGACTGATATAACCCCAGTAATGCTTCTACTTGTTGTACTTGGGTGGGCGTGAGATCAGACAGTTCAGCCCGCATCTGTTCCAGAATGTGCCGACCCTCTTGGATGTATTGAGGTTCGACTGTCGAAGAAGTAGTGACTTTTACCAACCAAGGGTCCTCCGGATTCACCACCAACTGTATGACCTGGGGTGGTATGACTTCTTCGGGCATGCCCACTACCCACGCGACAATCTCCTGGTCTGTCAAGTTCACACAATGTACAAGCACCGTACCTTCTCGTACCATGGCCAGCGTTCGGGCCACCAAGAGTCCTGAAGGCAGTTGTTCCAATACTGAAGGTTTCAATTGGACTTCCACCCCCTCCAGCAGGGCATGTACCCAGATGGGCAGGGTTAGTAGAGTCTGTCCTGGTGGTAGGATGAGTTTGGGTGGAAGTCGGCACAACCACTTTCCTAACGTTTCCCCTTGACTGGAGACTTCCTGCACCCGAGCAGTATGGATTAACTGTTAGAACACCTGCTACTGGGGTGTGTATGGACTCCACTGGTTTAAAGACAAATGAGATGGCTCATCACTCAGCAGTTTTCCAAATTCTTTCAAGATATTCATCCCCAGCATAACGATATGACTGTGGCCAGCCTCTCCCTGGGTCAGCACGATACCCCTCCGTCCATGATCCTTCCCGCACAAGGAGACCTGCATCCACACCACCCCTGTGACCGGGATGGGCTGGTGATTTGCCGCTGTCAGTTTTACTACCGGGCCCCACTCAGGCCTGAGAGTCTCTGGGAAGTGCCAAAGGAAATACGCTTCCCGCATCGTGGTCACTTGAGCCCGGGTATCCACCAGGCAACGCATGGCCAGGCCATCAAGCTCAGCCCAGACCAGTGGGCATGTAGACACAAGATTCGTGGGACTTTCATTTTTCCTTCCTTTCAATTTTGGCTCTGGGCGACATCCCCAGGCTCAGAGCCCTCTAGCTTAACGGGCGACTTGGCCAGAGGCCGGCCCGTCATGGACATTCTCTAGCCATTCTCCACAGTTATAACAAGAGAAGGACCTCTGTTGACCGATCTTCCGGGCCTCGTTACGGATATTTGCTTCACCTTGGCTTCCGGCAGTGCACTGGCCATCCTCAACTTTCTCTTTCACCTGAGCCAGTTCCCTTTGAATATTCAAAAGTTCTTTCCTCATCTCTTCTACCCATTGGGGTTCAGCTACTGACTGCACTGGTGCTTCACCATTCTGGACCTTCCCTACCGGGACTGTCACCCCCTGCTCCTGTTCTCGTAAGCGGGCCTCTCTCCCTATGTCAGCAAAAATGATAAGAGGGTCTGCCCTCACCTGCTCTCTCAGGATCTGCTTGGTCAGGCCAGTCACCAACAAGTCACGCAACACGACATCTGTCGGCCCTATCCCCATCCCATCTTTTCTGACAATGACAGTGTGTAATTCTTGTAGAGCATTCATATATTGCATAACCGTCTCCCCCCTCACTTTGCATATTGCTAAACAGGTGAGTCCTAAGTTCTCGTACATCAGTGGTGTCCCCATAGGTCACCTCCAGGATTTGGAGCACTTTATCAAATGTATAACAGTCTCGGGGGTATGCAGCATCACAGAGTTTCGAGCCTCGCCATCCAAAGCCATAATGGCCACCTCGGCCTCGAGTGCAGGGGTCATAGGGTACATTCTCATCATGCCCCTCATACGTTCCATCCAACTCCACAACATGGAATTAGACCCCGTAAATTTATGCAAGTTACTCAGCATGACCCCAGAGAGATACTGGTTCTGGGCCCAGCTGCCTGTTCTACCACCTCTGTGCTATCAGACTGCATCCTACCGACTATGCCAAAATGTAAACGAGAGAGGTTTGTAGGATGCAGGAGACAGAGAAGGGGTTAACAGGGTTTACTGAACAATTGAACAAGGAATACTCCACGCAGGGAGGCAAAACTAGTAACAGCAATGATGGAAATTGCACGCAAACACAATGCATGAGAGAAAGATATACAAAAAACAGGTATCTTATTGCTTGCAGTTCTTGCAGGAGAAAGGCTGGAAAATCTCCTGATGGTGTCGCAAATCGTAGACAAAGTCTCTGGCTCTATTACAGAGGAATGAGAAGCACTGTTTCCCGATGGTGTTGATGCATCCGGTTTGGCTTTTGTGCGCTGGAACGGCGCCAGACAAGAACCGTGGGCAAGCTCACAGACCACGGCAGCTGGCCGTCTTCTGGAGTCATCTCTAGGAACAGAGCGGGTAAGCTTATCAGTAACTGTAGGCAGGACAGAGCTGTCCAGAAAAGCAGGGTCAGGCGGTAACTCAGCAGTGTGACAGTCAATCTTAGAGTCAGTATCCTGAGGGATGAAAGGCGCAGAGTTGTCAGCCAGAGCAGCAGAGAGGGAGTCAACCTTCTCCTGTCACTTTCCCGCCAAGTCTGACCCATTCCCGTGCTCAGTCCTCTTTAAATTCCCTGTTATGATTAGGTAACCAAGGAGGATAACGGGGAATAGATTAGGCAACCAGATAACCAGAGAGGTTGGTAGCTAGCGGATTGCAGACCCCTAAACTGGCAACACAACTAGAATTAGCCATGGGACGTACACACAGAAGTAACTAAGCCTAAAGAGAGAAATGGGAAAGCTAAACTGCCCCAAAGTAGAATCCCAAAGGAATAGATAGCCCCCGAACAAATATTGCCGGTGAGACAAGATGAAGCACAAAACACAGGCAGAGAATAGAGTAAGCAAATGATGGGGCCCAAACTGTATAGATAGAACAGGACAGGAAAGGATACTGTCTGCAATCACGCAAAAAACCCTAAGAAAAATCCAACACGTCTGATATGCAAAAATACTGAGGCCACACAACCTCTCCCCCACTAGATCAGCACTCTGGTGTTAACTGGTTACTAAAAAGACTAACATAAGCAGTGACATATGGAACAGGGTCCAGACAGGTCCCAACAGAGAACCAGGTTGAACTGACACCAGCTAAGCAAAAATCAGAGTCAAGCAAAAATGGATTCAATGCAAAAAAAGATTCAAGAAAGACAAATAACTTATCTGAAAGATGCAGGACGGAGCAGGAGACAAGCAGAAAATATGCTCAGGAAGCTAACGAAATCACCGGCAAGAGCTGAGGGAAGGTTGTTCACTTAAATCTCCTCAGTCTGTAACACCTGACCTGCAATCATCCAGCTCAGGTGATTGACTTCTGTCAGCTAGACCAGCTCCATTACCAGAAGCAACCACCAGAGGGAGCCCAAACTCAGAAGCCAGGTCAAAAGTGTTCACAACAGTACCCCCTTGAGAAGGGGTCACCGAACCCTCACCCATGTCACCAGACCGATCAGGATGGGCCCGGTGAAAGGCGCGAACCAATCTCTCAGCATGAATGTCCGAAGCAAAGACCCAAGAATTATCTTCCTGACCATAACCTTTCCACTTGACCAAGTACTGGAGTCCCTGTCTAGCCAGATGAGAATCCAATACCTTCTCTACTTCATACTCCAGATTACCCTTAACCAATACAGGATCAGGGAGCGCAGTCATGGGAACTACTGGCTTCACAAACCTTTTCAGCAAAGATTTATGAAAGACGTTGTGAATCTTGAACATTCCTGGAAGAGCCAAACGGAAAGAAACAGGATTAAGGATTTCCAGAATCTTATAAGGTCCAATGAACCTTGGCTTAAATTTTGGAGACACAACTTTCATAGGAATATTTTTTGAGGACAGCCAAACCATGTCACCCACTTTAAACCGGGGACCAACAGTCATATGCCGGTTGGCGTTCTCCTGAGAGTGAGACAACTTATACACTACTTGATCCCAAATCTGCTGCATTCTCTCTACCACCGAATCAACACTTGGACAGGCTGAAGCCTCCACCTGCCCTGAAGAAAACCGGGGATGATACCCGAAGTTGCAGAAAAAAGGAGACATCAAAGTGGCAGAACTAGCCCTATTATTTAGGGCAAATTCAGCCAAGGGCAAAAAAGAGACCCAGTCATCTTGATCAGCAGACACAAAACATCTCAAATAGGTTTCCAAGGTCTGGTTTGCTCTCTCAGTCTACCCATTGGTCTGAGGGTGAAACACAGAGGAGAAGGACAACTGAATTCCCAGTTTAGAACAAAAAGCTCTCCAAAATCTGGATGCAAACTTGATTCCTCTGTCAGACACAATGTTTTCCGGAATACCGTGCAAACAAACCACCTGCCGTAAAAACAAGGGCACCAACTCAGAAGAGGATGGCAACTTCGGCAGTGGTTCAAGATGGATCATCTTGGAAAATCTATCACAGATCACCCAGATAGCAGTCATTCTCTGAGAGCCAGGGAGGTCGGAAATAAAATCCATTGATATATGGGTCCATGGCCTCCTGGGCACCGGCAGTGACACTAACAATCCACTAGAACAAGAACAGGGTTTGGATCAAGAATAAGTCCCACAGGACTGCACAAAATTCCTGACATCACAAGATAAAGCAGGCCACCAAAAAGACCAATTCACCAAATCTCTGATACCAAAAATACCAGGATGACCAGCTAAGGGGGAGCAATGAATTTCAGACATTACTCTTCTCCTCCACTGGTTGGGAACATACAATTTCCCCATAGGGCATCGTTCAGGTTTGTCCTCCTGAAATTCCTCCAGGGCAAATCTCAAATTGGGTGAAATAGCGGAAAGAACCACACCCTCATTTAAAATTATAGTAGGCTCAGTCACATCAAGAGAATCCGCAAAGAAACTCCTAGAGAGGGCATCCGCCTTAATATTCTTAGTGACCGGAAGAAAGGAGAACCACAAAATTAAAACGCGTGAAAAACAAGGCCCACCTAGCCTGTCTAGGATTCAATAGCTTGGCTGATTCGAGATAGATCAAGTTCTTGTGGTCGGTGAGGCCCACAACTTAATGTCTGGCCCCCTCCAACCAATGTCTCCACTCTTCAAACGCCCTCTTCATAGCCAACAACTCCCGGTTCCCCACATCATAATTACGTTCAGATGGGGAAAATTTTCAAGAAAAGAAGGCACAAGCATTCATCTTAGAGGTTACTCTTTGAGACAAAACTGCTCCTGCACCAATCTCAGAAGCATCTATCTCCACCTGAAATGGGAGAGAAACATCAGGTTGCCGTAGAACAGGCGCAGAAGTGAATCTCCGCTTAAGCTCCTGAAACACCAAGACTGCCTGTGGAGACCAATTTACCACATCAGCGCCCTTTTTGGTCAAATCCGTCAGTGGTTTAACAATACCAAAAAAATTACTTATGAATTTACGGTAGAAATTAGCAAAACCCAAAAGTTTCTGGAGAGCCTTCAAGGAAGTGGGCTGATCCCAATCATAAATGGCCTGGACCTTGACCAGGTCCATTTCAATAGCGGATGGGGACAAAATGAATTCCAAAAATGTAATTTTTTGTACGCCAAAGAGACAGTTCGATCCCTTAACATACAGAGCATTTTCTCTCAAAATCCGGAATACAGTCTGAACATGTTCCACATGAGAATCCCAATCATTGGAAAAAATCAAAATATCGTCCAAATAAACGATCAAAAACTTGACTGAAAAATCTCAGAAAATATCGTTCATGAAAGATTGGAAGACGGAAGGGACATTAGTGAGACCAAAAGGCATCGCTAGGTACTCAAAATGCCCCTCAGGAGTATTAAACGCCATTTTCCATTCATCTCCGTGCTTGATGTGAATAAGATTATACGCCCCCCTAAGGTCAAGCTTGGTAAACCAACTAGCACCTTTCACTCCGGAGAATAAATCGGAAATCAGGGGTAACGGATACTGATATTTAACAGTGATTTTATTAAGGAGACGATAGTCAATACATGGCCTCAATGAGCCATCTTTCTTGGTCACAAAGAAAAAGCCAGCACCCAAAGGTGAAGAGGACGGTCTGATATGACCCTTCTCTAAGGATTCTTTGATATAGGATCGCATAGCATCATGTTCAGGTACAGATAAATTGAAGAGCCGCCCCTTGGGAAATTTACAACCGAGCACTAACTCGATCGCGCAGTCATAACTTCTGTGAGGAGGCAAGGCTAACTCTCGCTAAACACGTCAGAGAAATCAGCCAAATAATCAGGGACATCATCATGAGACTGGGGAGAGGTAGAGAAAACAGGAGTGTCACTACGAACACATTGACAACCCCAACTAACCACAGACACACATTTCCAATCCAAAACAGGATTATGGGTCTGCAACCAAGGAAAACCCAGCACAATAATGTAATTTAAATTATGCAACACCAGAAATTTTCAATTCTCTAGGTGGTCCGGGGCTACCCACATTATCACCTGGGTCCAAAACTGGGGTTTATTCTCTGCCAAAGGGGTAGCATCAATACCCCTCAAAGGAATAGGAGTCCACAGTGATTTTACTAAGGAGAAGATAATCAATACATGGCCTCAATGAGCCATCTTTCTTGGCCACAAAGAAAAAGCCGGTATCTAAAGGTGAAGAGGACGATCTGATATGACCCTTCTCCAAGGATTCTTTGATATCGGATCGCATAGCATCATGTTCAGGTACAGATAAATTGAAGAGCCGCCCCTTGGGAAATTTACAACCGAGCACTAACTCGATCATGCAGTCATAACTCCTATGAGGAGGCAAGGACGCAGACTAACTCTCGCTAAACACATCAGAGAAATCAGCCAAATAATCAGGGACATCATCATGAGACTGGGGAGAGGTAGAGAAAACAGGAGTGTCACTACGAACACATTGACAACCCCAACTAACCACAGACACACAGTTATGATTGAGTCACTGAGGAGGAAAAAACAAAACACAAGCTCAGCCCAGAAAATCAGAGAGGTTGGAAACTAGTGGATTGCAGACCCCTAATCCTATCACACAACCAGCAGTAGCCGTGGAGTGTTCCTATGGTGATCCTAGACACCTCGTCACAGCCGGAGATCTAAATAAGCCTAAAGAGAGAAAAGGGAAAAACTGACTGCCCCAGAGCAGACCCCAAAGCAATAGGCAGTCCACAACATATAATGACTGTGAAGCAAGATGAAAACACTAACACAGATAGAAAGATAGGTTGAGCAAACGATGGGGCCCAAGCTAACTAAAAAGGACAGGACAGAAAAGCTGCTGTCTGCAATCCAAGAAAACCCTGCTAAAAATATTACCAACACAACTGATAAGAAAAAAGGACCCTGAAGTCACTAGACTTCAAACCCTATATCAGCATACAGAATATTCTGAAAGCATAGCAAAAGAGAACACTGATCAAGGAATAAGAATCCAGCACACCCCCAGCCGGGGATGGCTGAACTCAAAAAACAAGGTAAACAAAACCAAAACTAATAAGTTCAATAGCAGAGCAAAAACTTATCATTGGGAAGCAGGAATCAGACTGGTCTCCAAGAATCCAGCGGAGAAATCACCAGCCACTCAGAAGGGCGTCGGTGCCTTATATCCAGTCTGAAGTTCCTGTCACCCAGTCACAATCCACCTGATCAGGTGTTTGGTTTCTTTCATCCAAATCAGCCTCACTACCTTCCTTCACCAGAAGAGGGAGATCCTCGGACACAAAAGGTGAATGAACAGATGAGCTCACAACACACACATTTCCAATCCAAAACAGGATTATGGGTCTGCGACCAAGGAAAACCCAGCACAATAATGTCATGTAAATTATGCAACACCAAAAATTTACAATTCTCTTGGTGGTCCGGGGCTACCCGCATTATCACCTGGGTCCAATCCTGGGGTTTATTCTCCGCCAGAGGGATAGCATCAATACCCCTCAAAGGAATAGGAGTCTGCAGGGGTACCATGGGAAAACCACAACGTTTGGCAAAGTCAAAATCCATCAGGTTCAGAGCTGCTCCTGAATCAACAAAAGCCTTAGCAGAAAATTAAGATAAGGAGCAGATCAAGAAAACCGACAAAAGGAATTTAGACTGTACATTGCCCAAAACAGATGAGTGAGCAAAACTTTTTTCCCGCTTAGGGCAGACGGAAATAGTATGAGAGGCGTGATCACAAAAGAAGCACAACTTATTATGCCTTCTAAATTCTTGACGTTGAGCCCTAGAAAAAACCCTATCACACTGCATGGGCTCAGAAGTTTGTTCGAAAAGCAACACCACCTCTTGCATAGTTTTACGTTCACGTAAACATCTGTCAATTTGAATGGCCAGTGACATAGAGTCGTTGAGACCAGAGGGGACAGGAAATCACACCATAACATCTTTAACAGTCTCTGCCAGACCCTTCCGAAAAAGAGCCGCTAGGGCATCATCATTCCATTTAGTAAGGACCGCCCACTTTCGGAATTTCTGACAATATAACTCTGCCAACTCCTGACCCTGGTTCAATGCCAATAAGGTTTTCTCAGCTTGATCAATAACATTAGGTTCATCATACAATAACCCCAGAGCCTGAAAAAACACATCCACATTAGTCAGAATAGGATCCCCAGGTGTCAGGAAAAAAGCCCAATCCTGAGGGTCACCGCGCAACAGGGAGATGACAATTTTAACCTGCTGCACCGATTTCCCCGAGGAATTAGGTTTCAAAGCAAAAAACAGTTTACAATTAATAGGGATTTTAGGTTCTACAGCAGACAACTGAGCGAGATAGGCAGAAATTCCCCGAACTTCAGCAGCGAGCTGCTCAACACGATCAGACAATTGCTTAGCATCCATTACAGAAAAAAATCCTCCTATGACCCCCAGAGAAAAAGAGGAAAAAATATATAAAAAATTCTGACACCATTTTTTTTTTTTTTTTTTTTTACAATTCTTTCCTTCTTTAGAGTACCCTAGGATTTACAGTTTGGCTGGTGATTCTGTTATGATTAGGTAACCGAGGAGGATAACGGGGAATAGATTAGGCAACCAGATAACCAGAGAGGTTGGCAGCTAGCGGATTGCAGACCCCTAAACTGACAACACAACTAGAATTAGCCGTGGGATGTACCTACGATGCCCTCTTCACAGCCACAGAATTAACTAAGCCTAAAGAGAGAAATGGGAACGCTAAACAGCCCCGGAGTAGAACCCCAAAGGAATAGATACAGTTGTGGCCAAAAGTATTGACACCCCTGCAATTCTGTCAGATAATACTCAGTTTCTTCCTGAAAATGATTGTAAACACAAATTCTTTGGTATTATTATCTTCATTTAATTTGTCTTAAATGAAAAAACACAAAAAGAATTGTCCTAAAGCCAAACTGGATATAATTCCACACCAAACATAAAAAAGAGGGTGGACAAAAGTATTGGCACTGTTCGAAAAATCATGTGATGCTTCTCTAATTTGTGTAATTAACAGCACCTGTAACTTACCTGTGGCACCTAACAGGTGTTGGCAATAACTAAATCACACTTGTAGCCAGTTGACATAGATTAAAGTTGACTCAACCTCTGTCCTGTGTCCTTGTGTGTACCACATTGAGCATGGAGAAAAGAAAGAAGACCAAAGAACTGTCTGAGGACTTGAGAAACCAAATTGTGAGGAAGCATGAGCAATCTCAAGGCTACAAGTCCATCTCCAAAGACCTGAATGTTCCTGTGTCTACTGTGCGCAGTGTCATCAAGAAGATTAACACTAGAAGTCCCAGAAATTTCGAGCTCCCCCTGAAGTCCCGAAAGAGGGTCAAATGACCCTTAGTCAGAACTGATGACTCTGATGGCTCAATTAGCATCCTTTCATTTGCAAATGTGGCAATTGTCTGAGGAATCTGCAGGGGGGAGTAGAGCTGAATTCAACCTCAAAACACTGTGTGAAACACAGGTCAAGAGTAGTGTTGAGCATTCCGATACCGCAAGTATCGGGTATCGGCCGATATCAGCGGTATCGGAATTCCGATACTTAATTCCGATACTTTTTTCATATCGGATTCCGGGATCGGAATCGGAATAGGAAGTTCCCATCATGCTATGAGCCTGCTTGCTTTGATTAAGCCAATGGGAATCCTCCGAAGTGTGGGCACATCCTGTTAGGCATGTAGGCATGTTAACTATTGGCATGGCTGTGATTGGCTGCCGAAATGATGTCATGATGCACTATAAAAGCCACCGCAGCCGCCATTTCTGGTCACTCTGCTGTGAATTCAGTTAGGGACAGGCTGCTGTAGAAGACTGTGAGGGACAGTTAGAAATAGCGATTCTAAAAACAATATTGTGCTTTATCCAGGCTACATAAACCACCACTGTAGCTTGCTTTTCCCTAGCAGCGCTGTTTTCACAGCTGTCTGCAAGGGCTGTGTGAGTGCAGCTCACGCTGTGGAGTGGGTCCTGCAGCCACGTCAGGCTGTAGGCCACCCAGTGTGATCACTGCTGCCTCATACATCTTTTATTTTTTGAGCTGCATTTTTTAAATAATTTCAATCTAGTGTGCTTCCATCCGTATCCATATACGTTGGTTGCAAACACTAGTAGTAGACAGCGGAGCCTTTCTGCAGCCTTTCAGTGCTAGTGTCCACTTTGCTGCACTGTTCACGGCTGTCTGAGAGGTCTCTGACTGTGTGTGAGTGCAGCTCACGCTGAGTAGTGTGTCCTGCAGCTACGTCTGGCTGTAGGACGCTCAGCGTGCGTCACTGCCTCACACATATTTTTATTTGAGTGCAGCTCATTTTTTCTTCTATTAGTGTGCATCCATCCGTCTCCATCTACGGTGGTTGCAAACACTATATAGGAGTACACAGCGGAGCCTTTCTGCAGCCTGTCAGTGCCAGTGCCCACTTAGCTGCACTGTTGACGGCTGTCTGAGAGGTCTCTGACTGTGTGTGAGTGCAGCTCACGCTGAGTAGAGTGTCCTGCAGCTACGTCTGGTTGTAGGACGCTCAACGTGCGTCACTGCCTCACACATATTTGTCTCTGAGTGCAGCTCATTTTTTCTTCTCCTATTAGTGTGCATCCATCCGTATCCATCAACATTGGTTGGTTGCAAACACTATATAGGAGTAGATAGAGGAGCCTTTTTTTCTGGCTTGTGCCCTGCCGGCGCAGCCAGATTAGTATTACCCAATTTTTTTGGAGCCTCATCTTTTGCATTGTAGGTTACCTGCCTGCATTGTAATAGCTCCAAAAAGTTGGTGATACTATCAGTTTCAATTCTTTGTTCTCATACTTTGAGTTTGTTTCAAACAAAGAAACCACATAAAAAGTTCACCAAACACTACATTTTGAACTTGTGTAGGCCACATCAGCTCCTATTAAAGTCTAGTCCACACACACACACTTCATAAAATTAGTGTTTCTTGTACCTGTAACCAGCTGTTCAGGAATAAGCACACTAAGGCCCCCCTTTGTCCTTTTTTGCCTATCTTAAGCAGTCTTGCAAGATGAAGAAGGCAGGGAGTAAGGCGCGGGGGCGTGGGCGTGGGCGTGGAGTTTCAGCAGGGAGAGGACGTGGGGATTCTGCAGGGAGAGGACGTGGGGATTCTACAGGTAGAGGACGTGGGGATTCTGGGCCTGCTGCGGGCACCAGTGGATCAGCATCCCCCAGTTTTAGCAGGCAACAGTCCTTTATGCGCAGCTTTGTAGGACCTCAACGTACCCCACTGCTGCGGGAGGAACAAATTGAAGCCGTTGTCGGATGGATGGCAGCTAACGCATCGACTTCAATTACTTCCGCATCCTCTCAGGGTCAGAGCACCGAAGAGCAACCATCTGTCTCTTCACCACCTGCCAAAGTGCCCAGGCAGTCAGAGAGACATGGACAGGAGCCATCACAATCTCTACTTCTGTTCTCGGAATCTGTTGGCTTGGAAAGAGGGGGCCAGCCAAGCAGCATTCCTGAATGTGAAGAAGAGGGAGTATGCAGTGATGCGCAACTTCTTTGTCCCTCTGAATCTGAAGAGGCGAGTGGGCCAGTGCCTATGGTCAGCACACCTCAGTACGCATCAGATGATGACGAGACTCAGTTGCCACTTTCTGGTGCGTACGGTGCTGGCGAGACAACCCCGGAGAAGCAGCTGTTTGAAGAGGGGAGGGAAGATGATGAGGTCCTTGACCCATCATGGCGTGAGCAACAGGAAGGTGGTGGGAGCAGCTCGGAGGAAGAGATTCCCCTACCGGCCAAAACAGGAGGCAGAGGGAGGGGGAAGACTTGGTTGCCTGTACCCTCCACTTCGGCACCCGTTAGGAGCATTCCTCCTTCCAAAGGCAAACCGGGCGCTCACAAGAGTTGCAGTGCGTGGTCCTTTTTTGACACAGTTGCAGATGACATTTGCTTTGTCAAATGCAAGCTGTGTCATCAGAGAGTCAAAAGAGGGAGAAATGTCAGCAACCTCAATACCACAAATATGTGGAAACATGTGCGCACCAAGCACGAGTTGGAGTTGCATAGACACCCTCAAGACGTAGGCCAACGTACAGCACCACCTACCACCTCTTCAGTTCGTGTTGGGCCCTCTTCCTCCAGCTCACACACTGCTGGTTCGGCTTCCTCACAGGATCGCCAAGGAAGAACCTCTGCCACTGTTGTCCGGAGACCCTGTCAGATTCCACCCATAACAGCACGTTCCCATCCATCACAGCCATCGGTAGCACAGGCATGGGATAAAAGGCGCCCTTACTCGGCAAACCATCCCCGAGCACAGTCTCTGAATGCTGGCATTGCCAAACTTCTGGCAGTTGAAATGCTGTCATTCAGGCTGGTGGACACTGACACCTTCCGGGACTTAATGGCATTGGCAGTCCCCCAATACAACGTGCCCAGCCGCTTTTATTTCAGCAGGCGAGCCGTCCCTGCCCTGCAGAAACATGTTGAGGGCAAAATAAAACATGCGCTACTAAACGCCGTTAGTAGCAAGGTCCACCTGACCACCGATGCGTGGACCAGTAACCATGGACAGGGACGATACCTTTCCCTCACTGCCCACTGGGTCAATGTTGTGGAGCCGGGTACGGATCTGGAGAGTGGCGCTGTACGTGTTCTTCCAACGCCACGGATTGCAGGACTCCAGTCTGTACACATAGACTCCTCCTCCTACTCAAGTTCCTCAGAAACAGCAGAGCAGGAGCCTGTTACGACCGATATGAGCACAGCCGTGGCCAAACGTCAACAGGCTGTACTCAAATTAATTTCTTTGGGGAATCGAAGCCACACAGCGCAGGAGCTCTGGAATGCTATCAAGCTGGAGAGCGATGTGTGGTTTGGGCCAGCGAATCTCCAGCCGGGCTTGGTAGTGTGTGACAATGGCCGAAATCTGGTGGCAGCTCTTGGCCTAGGCAACCTCACACACATCCCATGTCTGGCACATGTTCTTAACTTGGTCGTGCAGAGCTTTCTGAGGGACTATCCGGATCTTGATGCACTGTTGCACAAGGTCCGCATAGAGTGCGCTCACTTGCGACGTTCCAGCACGGCAAGATCGCGCCTCGCTGCTCTGCAGCGACGATTTGGCCTTCCAGAACATCGCATCATATGTGACCTACCCACCCGGTGGAATTCAACGTTACATATGTTGGAGCGGTTGTGTGAGCAGCAGGCAGCAGTCATGGAGTACCAGCTGCATCAGGCGCAAACAAGTCGCACTGTGCGCCGTTCACACTTCAGCACCATTGAGTGGGCCTCTATGAAGGACATCTGCCTCGTTTTGCGTGCCTTCGATGAATCCACGCGGATGGCGAGTGCAGATGATGCACTAGTCAGCATGACTGTCCCCCTTATCTGCCTGCTTCAACAAACACTGCAAGCACTAAGGGATGAGGTTTCAGAAGAGGTGGAGGATGAGGAGTCCCAAATGCCATCTGCTTCTGGACAGTCTGCGCTAGGTGTTTCCTCACAAAGGCCTAGGCAGGGGACACTTTGTGAGGAGGATGAGGAGGAGTCGATGGAGGAGGAAGACATCTCTCCAGAGGAGGGAGGTACACAAACCTCTACTCAGTATGTACAGCGAGGGTGGGGTGATGCAGAGCAGGTCGAGGTCACGCCTCAAACAGGGGACAGCGGTTCTTTGGCAGTTGGGAGTCTGCAGCACATGGTTGATTTCATGCTGCAGTGCCTGAGAAACGACCGCCGCATCGCCCACATTCTCGTCTCGGCTGATTATTGGGTGTACACCCTCCTAGATCCTCGCTACCGGGACAGCGTACAAAGGCTCATACCAACGTTGAACCGGGAGCGTAAAATGCGGGAGTACGAAGAGTCACTGGTGCAGTCCATAATGTTTTCCATTCCACCCGACAGCATTGTTGCAAGTGCTTTACAAAGCAGCTCTGTGCGTCGAGGCAGTGGAGGAAACTCTGCACAAAGAGGGAGCAGAGGCAGTGCCGCAGCACAAGGCAAGACCACTATGGCCCAAATGTGGCAAAGTTTTGTGTGTCCACCACAATTGTCTACACCATCAGCGACGCCTCGAGTCAGCAGGAGGCAACGCTTCCGTCAGATGGTGTCAGACTACATGTCTTGCCCTGTCGCTGTACTCCCAGATGGCTCTTCCCCCTTCAAGTTTTGGGTCTCTAAGCTGGATACATGGCCAGAGCTTAGCCAGTATGCATTGGAGGTGCTGGCTTGCCCTGCTGCCAGTGTATTATCGGAACGTGTCTTTAGTGCCGCAGGTGGTGTACTAACAGACCGTCGCACGCGACTATCTTCCGATAATGTTGACCGGCTGACTTTTCTGAAAATGAACAAGGCCTGGATCTCCAAAGACTTTGCCATTCCTCTTACAGACTAAATTAGTGGTTGGCAACTGTATCCAGGTCTGCTGGTGTGTTCATTTTTCTACCACCTGAACTATAATCCCTGTGCTTCAACACAGCCAGTTGTCGCTCAGATGTGTCGTCTGCACAGAGAAACACACTAGCTCCTGTGTTACTGGGGTTCAGTAATGCCAGCTGATCCCCTGCTGTGTGGACGGCAGAGTCACCAGCTCCATCAACATTCAAACCACTACTGATTTTTAACCGTGCCCAACTTAGGTCTCTGGCTCCACTGTCTCTACTATTTCCCCTGACCTCCAACCCCGCCATCTACATCTCTGAAGTGGCGTCAGCACAATCTACACTTGTTCCTGTGTTCCTGTGGCTCAGTCCCATCAGTTTATCCCCTGATGTGTGTCCGGCAAGGTCTCCTGCTCTGTCCACATTCCCATAACCAGTAGTGGGAATGAGGACAGAGCTGGCGAACTTGCCGGACAAACATCAGGGGATCAACTGATGGGACTGAGCACCAGTAACACAGGAACAAGTGTAGATTGTGCTGACGCCACTTCAGAGATGTAGCTGGCGGGGTTGGAGGCCAGGGTAAATAGTAGAGACAGTGGAGCCAGAGGCCTAAGTGGAGCATGGTTAGAATCAGTAGTAGTCCACAACCTCCATAAAAACCGCTGCCCATTGGCCTCTGCATGCGGCATGCGTAATCCTGGGCACCAACAGCGTCAGTTGGTGTTCAGAAGTGTCGTCTCCACAGAGCCAAACACATTCGTTCAAGTGTTAGTGGGGTTCAGCACTGCCAGCTGTTCCCCTGCTGTGGAGATGGCAAGTCTCCTGCTGCATTCACCTGCCAAAATCCAGTAGGCCCCAGCCTGCTCCTCGCCTAATCCTGGGCTCCAACAGCGTCAGTTGGTGTTCAGAAGTGTCGTCTCCACAGAGCCAAACACATTCGTTCAAGTGTTAGTGGGGTTCAGCACTGCCAGCTGTTCCCCTGCTGTGGAGATGGCAAGTCTCCTGCTGCCTTCACCTGCCAAAATCCAGTAGGCCCCAGCCTGCTCCTCGCCTAATCCTGGGCTCCAACAGCGTCAGTTGGTGTTCAGAAGTGTCGTCTCCACAGAACCAAACACATTCGTTCAAGTGTTAGTGGGGTTCAGCACTGCCAGCTGTTCCCCTGCTGTGGAGATGGCAAGTCTCCTGCTGCCTTCACCTGCCAAAATCCAGTAGGCCCCAGCCTGCTCCTCGCCTAATCCTGGGCTCCAACAGCGTCAGTTGGTGTTCAGAAGTGTCGTCTCCACAGAGCCAAACACGTTCGTTCAAGTGTTAGTGGGGTTCAGCACTGCCAGCTGTTCCCCTGCTGTGGAGATGGCAAGTCTCCTGCTGCATTCACCTGCCAAAATCCAGTAGGCCCCAGCCTGCTCCTCGCCTAATCCTGGGCTCCAACAGCGTCAGTTGGTGTTCAGAAGTGTCGTCTCCACAGAAACAAACACATTCGTTCAAGTGTTAGTGGGGTTCAGCACTGCCAGCTGTTCCCCTGCTGTGGAGATGGCAAGTCTCCTGCTGCCTTCACCTGCCAAAATCCAGTAGGCCCCAGCCTGCTCCTCGCCTAATCCTGGGCTCCAACAGCGTCAGTTGGTGTTCAGAAGTGTCGTCTCCACAGAAACAAACACATTCGTTCAAGTGTTAGTGGGGTTCAGCACTGCCAGCTGTTCCCCTGCTGTGGAGATGGCAAGTCTCCTGCTGCCTTCACCTGCCAAAATCCAGTAGGCCCCAGCCTGCTCCTCGCCTAATCCTGGGCTCCAACAGCGTCAGTTGGTGTTCAGAAGTGTCGTCTCCACAGAACCAAACACGTTCGTTCAAGTGTTAGTGGGGTTCAGCACTGCCAGCTGTTCCCCTGCTGTGGAGATGGCAAGTCTCCTGCTGCATTCACCTGCCAAAATCCAGTAGGCCCCAGCCTGCTCCTCGCCTAATCCTGGGCTCCAACAGCGTCAGTTGGTGTTCAGAAGTGTCGTCTCCACAGAACCAAACACGTTCGTTCAAGTGTTAGTGGGGTTCAGCACTGCCAGCTGTTCCCCTGCTGTGGAGATGGCAAGTCTCCTGCTGCCTTCACCTGCCAAAATCCAGTAGGCCCCAGCCTGCTCCTCGCCTAATCCTGGGCTCCAACAGCGTCAGTTGGTGTTCAGAAGTGTCGTCTCCACAGAACCAAACACGTTCGTTCAAGTGTTAGTGGGGTTCAGCACTGCCAGCTGTTCCCCTGCTGTGGAGATGGCAAGTCTCCTGCTGCCTTCACCTGCCAAAATCCAGTAGGCCCCAGCCTGCTCCTCGCCTAATCCTGGGCTCCAACAGCGTCAGTTGGTGTTCAGAAGTGTCGTCTCCACAGAACCAAACACGTTCGTTCAAGTGTTAGTGGGGTTCAGCACTGCCAGCTGTTCCCCTGCTGTGGAGATGGCAGTCTCTCCTGCTGTCTCCGCATTACAAAGACAGTAGGCCTCTGCCTACACCCTCCTATTTCCTGGGCTTCAACACAGCCAGTTGTAGTTCGGAAGTGCCGTCCACACGGAAAGAGATACTTGCTCCCGTGTCTCAGTGGGGTTCAGTAACGTCAGCTGATCCCCTGCTGTGTGGATGGCAGTCTCTCCTGCTGTCTCCGCATTACAAAGACAGTAGGCCTCTGCCTACACCCTCCTATTTCCTGGGCTTCAACACAGCCAGTTGTAGTTCGGAAGTGCCGTCCACACGGAAAGAGATACTTGCTCCCGTGTCTCAGTGGGGTTCAGTAACGTCAGCTGATCCCCTGCTGTGTGGATGGCAGTCTCTCCTGCTGTCACCTCATTCAAAATTCAGTAGGCCTCTGCCTACACCCTCCTATTTCCTGGGCTTCAACACAGCCAGTTGTAGTTCGGAAGTGCCGTCCACACGGAAAGAGATACTTGCTCCCGTGTCTCAGTGGGGTTCAGTAACGTCAGCTGATCCCCTGCTGTGTGGATGGCAGTCTCTCCTGCTGTAAACTCATTCAAAATACAGTAGGCCTCTGCCTACACCCTCCTATTTCCTGGGCTTCAACACAGCCAGTTGTAGTTCGGAAGTGCCGTCCACACGGAAAGAGATACTTGCTCCCGTGTCTCAGTGGGGTTCAGTAACGTCAGCTGATCCCCTGCTGTGTGGATGGCAGTCTCTCCTGCTGTAAACTCATTCAAAATACAGTAGGCCTCTGCCTACACCCTCCTATTTCCTGGGCTTCAACACAGCCAGTTGTAGTTCGGAAGTGCCGTCCACACGGAAAGAGACACTTGCTCCCGTGTCTCAGTGGGGTTCAGTAACGTCAGCTGATCCCCTGCTGTGTGGATGGCAGTCTCTCCTGCTGTCACCTCATTCAAAATACAGTAGGCCTCTGCCTACACCCTCCTATTTCCTGGGCTTCAACACAGCCAGTTGTAGTTCGGAAGTGCCGTCCACACGGAAAGAGATACTTGCTCCCGTGTCTCAGTGGGGTTCAGTAACGTCAGCTGATCCCCTGCTGTGTGGATGGCAGTCTCTCCTGCTGTAAACTCATTCAAAATACAGTAGGCCTCTGCCTACACCCTCCTATTTCCTGGGCTTCAACACAGCCAGTTGTAGTTCGGAAGTGCCGTCCACACGGAAAGAGACACTTGCTCCCGTGTCTCAGTGGGGTTCAGTAACGTCAGCTGATCCCCTGCTGTGTGGATGGCAGTCTCTCCTGCTGTCACCTCATTCAAAATACAGTAGGCCTCTGCCTACACCCTCCTATTTCCTGGGCTTCAACACAGCCAGTTGTAGTTCGGAAGTGCCGTCCACACGGAAAGAGATACTTGCTCCCGTGTCTCAGTGGGGTTCAGTAACGTCAGCTGATCCCCTGCTGTGTGGATGGCAGTCTCTCCTGCTGTAAACTCATTCAAAATACAGTAGGCCTCTGCCTACACCCTCCTATTTCCTGGGCTTCAACACAGCCAGTTGTAGTTCGGAAGTGCCGTCCACACGGAAAGAGACACTTGCTCCCGTGTCTCAGTGGGGTTCAGTAACGTCAGCTGATCCCCTGCTGTGTGGATGGCAGTCTCTCCTGCTGTCACCTCATTCAAAATTCAGTAGGCCTCTGCCTACACCCTCCTATTTCCTGGGCTTCAACACAGCCAGTTGTAGTTCGGAAGTGCCGTCCACACGGAAAGAGATACTTGCTCCCGTGTCTCAGTGGGGTTCAGTAACGTCAGCTGATCCCCTGCTGTGTGGATGGCAGTCTCTCCTGCTGTAAACTCATTCAAAATACAGTAGGCCTCTGCCTACACCCTCCTATTTCCTGGGCTTCAACACAGCCAGTTGTAGTTCGGAAGTGCCGTCCACACGGAAAGAGATACTTGCTCCCGTGTCTCAGTGGGGTTCAGTAATGTCAGCTGATCCCCTGCTGTGTGGATGGCAAAGTCTCCTGCTGCCTACACAGTCGTACCACTACTGATTTTTAACCGTGCTCCAATTAGGCCTGTGGCTCCACTGTCTCTCGTATTTCCCCTGTCCTCCAACCCTGCCAGTTACAGCTCCGAAGTGGCGTCTGCACAATCCACACTTGTTCCTGTGTTACAGGTGTTCAGTCCGATCAGTTAATCCCCTGATGTGTGTCCGGCAATGTCGCCTGCTCTGTCCACATTCCCATTATCGGAATGTGGACAGAGCAGGCGACATTGCCGGACACACATCAGGGGATTAACTGACCGGACTGAACACCTGTAACACAGGAACAAGTGTGGATTGTGCAGACGCCACTTCGGAGCTGTAACTGGCGGGGTTGGAGGACAGGGGAAATACGAAAATCAGTGAATCCACAGGCCTAAGTGGAGCTTGGTTCAAATTAGTAGTCTACAACCGATCTTAAAATTTCTTCAATGCAGCCTAAGCCTGCTCCGTGCTTGTCCCTGGGCTTCAACACAGCCAGTTGTTGCTCGGAAGTGCCGTCTTCACAGAGTAAAACACTAGCTCCTGTGTTTGTGGGGTTCAGTAACGTCAGCTGTTCCCCTGCTGTTTTGATGGCAATCTGTCCTGCTGCCTCCCAATTGACAGCACATCAGGCCTCAGCCTGCTAAGTGCTTGTCCTGGGCTCCAACATCGCCAGTTGCTGCTCATAACTGACTTTGGCACGGGTACTCCCTCCTGCCCAGCTTGGTTCCAGCCCTGCCTGCTGTTTCCGGGAAGTGTCAATGTCAGTTTGCCACCCCAAGTTGCCATGTCGTGTTGCGGTTGGGTTAGCCGAGGCTAGGGTGCCAGCAGTTTAGGTGCTTCCTATGTGGACTGCGGGTTCTGGTAAGAAAGGTTTGTTCCATAGTGCCAGTAGGACAAGCACCCCCTGTAGGACTGTGTGATTCGGTAACTGCGGCCAGCTTGCGGCATGCCAACTTTGCTTTTCAGGGGTAACTTCTGATACCCCTCCGGGTTCCAGCACCGTCAGCTGGTTCTCATCAGAGCCTTTGGCCTAGGTGCCTCCATCTCGGTATCCGAGTTCCAGCAACGTCTGCTGGTCCTTGGTAGTGCTTTGTAGCACAGGTACCTCCTGCTTAGTAACCGGGTTCCAGCACCGTCAGCTGGTCCTCGGTTGTGCCATTGGCTCTTATTCCTTCTGCTGCCCCTCCGGGTGCCAGCACTGTCAGCTGGTCCTCGCTATTTCCATTTGCTCTTGCAGCTTATGCTACCCCTCCGGGTTCCAGCACCGTCAGCTGGTTCTCGTCAGAGCCTTTGGCCTAGGTGCCTCCATCTCGGTATCCGAGTTCCGGCAACGTCTGCTGGTCCTTGGTAGTGCTTTGTAGCACAGGTACCTCCTGCTTAGTAACCGGGTTCCAGCACCGTCAGCTGGTCCTCGGTAGTGCCATTGGCTCTTGTTCCTTCTGCTGCCCCTCCGGGTGCCAGTACCGTCAGCTGGTTCAAGAGGACAAAGAACAGGAAGACAACCACCAAGATGCAGAACAACAAGAGAGAGAAGACAAAGAAGCATAAAAAAAACAAAGCAGAAGAACATTAAGCATAAGACTAATACTCTGAGCAAATGATATTATCTTATTTATAAGCAGAAGAAGACTAAGCAGTGTATGGGGGTGAGTCCGTTCCTCCTCGTGGTGCCCCTGGAAAAGGCCTGCTTCTGCAGGCCAAACTGAACGCGGACAAATCCTGTTGTAAATCTTTTGTGACAGGCAGAACGGAAGGTGTAAACTTCTAACTTTTCTAGATAACAACTACAGGAATGCCTGACACAAACAAGAATATGATGAAGAAGAATAGGAAGAAGATGAAGAAGCTGAATATGTAGAATAATAATTGTTGAATAAGAAGAATATGAAGAATGTAAGAAAAGGAAGAAGAAGAAGAAGAAGAAGAAGAAGAAGAAGAAGAAGAAGAAGAAGAAGAAGAAGAAGAAGAATGTAAAAAAAGGAAGTAGAAGAAGAAGAAGAAGAATGTAAAAAAAGGAATAAGAAGAAGAATGTAAAAAAAGGAAGTAGAAGAAGAAGAAGAAGAATGTAAAAAAAGGAAGTAGAAGAAGAAGAAGAAGAATGTAAAAAAAGGAAGTAGAAGAAGAAGACATACATGTCTGGCAAAATATAAATGAGGCTAACATAGTCAATATCTTTGTAACTCCTAACATCTTTAAAAAAAAAAGTTTAATTCCTGCTATTCCATTTGATTGGGCTAAACCTCTATGGCTTTAATGTCTCCTCCACCTCCCACAATACATTCTACATTATTCTTAGTTGTTTTTCTTCATGTAGAATTAACCTACAAGGAAAGAAAGGGTTTTTTTTAATTCCGATATTTTGGCCCCATTGACTTGCATTGGTTCCCGGTATCGGAATCGGCGATACCGATACTTTTTTTTAAGATCGGCCGATCCATTCCGATCCGATATTTTCAAGTATCGGCTGGTATCGCTCAACTCTAGTCAAGAGACTTTGCATTTTGAGGGAACTGACAATTTGTATAAACCACACATTTTGTTTTGAAGCACACATGAAGTGTTTTGAGAGAGATGTGACCTTTTGCTGCTGATCCGTGATGTTGTGCTGGTCATTTTGCCAAATGTACATATAGTTTGCAAACCATACAATCTGTTTCAATTTTTCAAGTTTTTCTAAAATAATTTAGTTATGTTTTTTTGTTTAAAAAAAGATGTGAAAGAAGTGGGTTAAAAATGACAGACAAAAAAACAAAACAAATTAATTGTGTTGATCCACCTCAACAAAGGTCTTGTAAAAGAGCAAAAGAATGTAAGCTGCTCCTGAGTGTGTCTGCCCACCCCCCAGCTGCATTGTTGTGCGGGGGATATGCATAAGGTTGCTAACACCTTAGCAAATTTGCATGCAGCCTTTTGTGCTGTGGGGGATAAATAGGTGACTGCTTCACCTATTTTGTTCACAAGAAGGCTCACCACTCAACTGGCATTGGAACTGATCCTGAACAACACCAACCCTTGTGACTTAGATGGAGAAGACTCACCTTGTGACTCACACACACATGCAGCCCCCACTGCAGCCTATTGTAAATATGTGTGGAATTGTTTTATTCCTTGTATTTTTTTTATTATTTTTATATAAAAAATAAAAAGCATGGAGACAAATAACAGTTGTTCTTTTGTATATTTTTCACACTGACATTTCAATCCTCTTGACTTAGACACAAATGCTTCTGGTCATTACTCACAGCTGTACCTTGCTCTAAAATTTCTAATTCTCTATTTAAAATATATAAAAAATGATTCATTGTTTCAGTGCTCTTTTGCTCAAATAAAACTAAACTAAATACAATACGTATAGTCTTTATATTATCAAATACAATAAACTAAATAGAACTAACTAGAAACTAAAAGGCTAAACTCAATGGAAAACAACAACCTCCTGTGGTGGGACAGTAGTGGCCTTAATTACAGAACAAAAGACGGTGATTATAGGATGTTAGATAAAATCCTTCAGGTCATTCGACCTGTCTCTGGGTTCCAAAGGTAGAAATGTTAAATGACCCCTCTCTGGGACTTCTAATGTTAAAGCCCATGGCACTGTGGCTAACCTCCCTAGATGTGGACAGAAAAGAAAAATTGACAAGAGATTTCAACGCAAGATTGTGCGGATGTTGGATAAAGAACCTCAACTAACACCAAACAAGTTCAAGCTGCCCTGCAGTCCGAGGGTACAACAGTGTCAACCCGCACTATCCGTCGGTGTGTGAATGAAAAGGGACTGTATGGTAGGAGACCCAGGAAGACCCCACTTCTTACCTCGAGACATAAAAAAGCCAGGCTGGAGTTTGCCAAAACTTACCTGAAAAAGCCTAAAACGTTTTGGAAGAATGTTCTCTGGTCAGATGAGACAAAAGTAGAGCTTTTTGGGCAAAGGCATCAACATAGAGTTTACAGGAGAAAAAAGAGGCATTCAAAGAAAAGAACATAGTCCCTACAGTCAAACATGGCGGAGGTTCCCTGATGTTTTGGGGTTGCTTTGCTGCCTTTGGCACTGGACTGCTTGACCGTGTGCATGGCATTATGAAGTCAGAAGACTACCAACAAATTTTGCAGCATAATATAGGACCCAGTGTGAGAAAGCTGGGTCTCCCTCAGAGGTCATGGGTCATCCAGCAGGACAATGACCCAAAACACACTTCAAAAAGCACTAGAAAATGGTTTGAGAGAAAGTACTGGAGACTTCTAAGGTGGCCAGCAATGAGTCCAGACCTGAATCCCATAGAACACCTGTGGAGAGATCTAAAAATGGCAGTTTGGAGAAGGCACCCTTCTAATATCAGGGACCTGGAGCAGTTTGGCCACAACTGTATGTTGTATTTATGTTGTATGTCTGTAGCATGTTGTATGTATGTACTATGTATGTAGTATGTACTGTGTATGTATGTTGTATGAATGTAGTATATATGTAGTATGTATGTATTGTATGAATGTATGAATGTATTGTATGTAGTATGTATGTAGTATGTATGTTGTATGTCTGTAGCATGTTGTATGTATGTTGTATGAATGTAGTATATATGTATGTAGTATGTATGTTGTATGAATGTAGTATATATGTATGTAGTATGTATGTATGTATGTTGTATGAATGTAGTATACATGTAGTATGAATGTAGTATGTATGTTTGTTGTATGAATGTAGTATATATGAAGTATGTATGTAGTATGTATGTATGTTGTATGAATGTTGTATATATGTAGTATGTATGTAGTATGTATGTTTTTTTTTTTACATTCAACACATTAGCCGGATGATGGGACTACTACTGTCCCATCATTGGCTAATGTGTCAATCACTGTCATTTTAGCAGGCATAGCCCGATGGGACTTGTAGTCCCATCGGACGATGCCTGCACACACACAAGACCCCTGGCAGGCCTGCACAGACCCCCAGCAGCTGGCACAGGCCCCCAGCAGGCCCGTACAGACCCCCAGCAGCCGGCACAGGCCCGTACAGACCCCCGACAGCCGGCACAGGCCCCCGGCAGGCCCGTACAGACCCACAACAGTCGGCACAGGCCCCCGGCAGGCCCGTACAGACCCCCGGCAGCCGACACAGGCCCCCGGCAGGCCCGTACAGAGCTGAAGAAGAGGTCACTGAATGGATCTCGAAACGCGTTGTCTCTGTATTTACCATAAATAAAGTACTGATATTGGAACCAATTTCTACAATCTACTGGATTTCCTCTATTTGATGGTTGAAATATAGCAGCGCGGGAATCTGGTGTTTTTTTCCCTCTTGGGATCTCCTCTTTGAGCATATCAAGAAAAAAGCACTGTCCCTACTCTGAAACAGGGAGGAGGCTCTGTTATGTTCTGGGTCGTCTTTGCTGCATTTGGCACAGGGTGTCTAGAATCTGTGCAGGGTATAATGAAATCACAAGATTATCAAGGCATTCTAGAGAGAAATGTGCTGCTCAGTGTAATAAAGCTTGGTCTCAGTCGCAGGTCATGGGTCTTGCAACAGGATAATGACTGAAAACACACAGCTAAAAACACCCAAGAATGGCTAACAGGAAAACACTGGACTATTGTGCAGTGGCCTTCTATGAGCCCTGACCTAAATCCTATTGAGCATCTTTGGAAAGAGCTGAAACATGCCTTCTGGAAAAGGCAACCTTCACATACAGACAACTGGAGCAGTTTGCTCTTGAGGAGTGAGCCTCTCGACACCTGTCGAGAGGTGCAGAAGTCTCATTGACAGTTAGAGGAATTGTTTAATTGCAGTGATTGCCTCAAAAGGTTGTGCAACAAAATATTAAGTTAAGGGTACCATCATGACCCAATATCAACATGGGTTTACAAGGGACCATTCCTGTCAGACTAATCTGATGAGTTTCGATGATGGACTGGACCAAGGGAACACAATGGACATGGTGTATATGGACTTTTCAAGAGCTGTTGATACGGTGCCACACAAAAGGTTGATACATAAAATGAGAACAATGGGGATAGGGGTAAATATGTGTAAGTGGGTTAAGAGCTGGCTCAGGGATAGGAAACAAAGGGTGGTTATTAATGGAGCACACTCAGACTGGGTCACTGTTAGCAGTGGGGTACCACAGGGGTCAGTATTGGGCCCGCTTCTTATTAACATATCTATTAATGACCTTGTAGAGGGCATACAGAGTAAAATTTCAATATTTCAAGATGACACTAAACTCTGCAGGGTAATCAATACAGAGGAGGACAATTTAATATTACAGGAAGATTTATGTAAACTTGAAGATTGTTCTGATAAATGGCAAATGAGCTTTAATGGGGATAAAAGTACTGTAAGGTCATGCACTTTGGTAGAGTAAACAAGATGTATATTATGTGCTTAATTGTAAAACACTGGGCAAAACTGTCACTGAAAAAGACCTGGGTGTATGGGTGGACGACAAACTCACATTTAGTGG
Source organism: Dendrobates tinctorius (assembly GCF_039654945.1). NCBI lineage: Eukaryota > Metazoa > Chordata > Amphibia > Anura > Dendrobatidae > Dendrobates > Dendrobates tinctorius. The sequence goes on from NW_027361770.1 coordinate 20,405,616, forward strand.
CCAGTGTCAGGCAGCTGCTGCAAAGGCAAATAAAATAATGGGATGCATTAAAAGAGGCATAGATGCTCATGAGGAGAACATAACTTACCTCTATCTAAGTCACTAGTGCGACCACTCTTAGAATACTGTGTACAGTTCTGGTCTTCGGTGTATAAGAAAGACATAGCTGAACTAGAGCAAGTGCAGAGAAGAGCGACCAAGGTTATTAGGGAACTGTGGGGTCTGCAATACCAAGACAGGTTATTACACTTGGGGTTATTTAGTTTTGAAAAACAAAGGCTTAGGGGTGATCTTATAACAATGTATAAATGTATGAGGGGACAGTACAAAGACGTTTCTAATGATCTTTTTACTCTTAGACCTGCGACGGGGACAAGGGGGCATCCTCTACGTTTGGAGGAAAGAAGGTTTAATCATAATCACAGAAGCAGATTCTTTACTGTAAGAGCAGTGAGACTATGGAACTCTCTGCCGTATGACGTTGTAATGAGTGAATCCCTACTAAAATTTAAGAAGGGACTGGATACCTTTTTTGAAAAGTATAATGTTACAGGGTATATATGCTAGATTCCTCAATAGGGCATTGATCCAGGGAACTAGCCTGATTGCTGCATGTGGAGTCGGGAAGGAATTTTTTTCCCCAATGTGGAGCTTATAGAGATGAGCGACTTTGCCTTTTTTAGGGTCGAGTCGGGTTTCATGAAACCCGACTTTCACAAAAGTCGGGTCGAACTAAATCGGCCGACTATAGGGAAAAGTCGGAGGCCGACTGAAACATGAAACCCAATGCAAGTCAATGGGGAAGCAATGTCGGCAGGGAGTGGAGGACAGTAAATACAACTACAGTGCCCATTTCAATGCCAAAAACATCAATTCTTATTACTAAAGCTTGTCAACCTTAATTTGCTAAATAATAATAGTTACGCATTGAAAACTGGGGGTTATTTGGCTAAAGTTGTGGAGGGGTAGGGCTGGCTCCAGGTTTTTGTGTGCCCTGGGCCAAAGAGTGTCAGTGCGCCCCTTTAGCACATACCACAACTCATGATGCTCCGATACGGCACAGAAATATAGGTATAGTACAATGACAAATACTTCACTGCTTACATGACATGACTGATCTATTGTAAATTGTACAATAGCTCAAAAAAAGGACAGTATATTGCTCCATACAGTATTAAGGTCACCACATTGTGCGCCATACAGAATAATGAGCCACATATATTTCTCCATACAGATTAATTGGTCACATATAATGTTCCATACAGTATATGATGAGCTCCACATAATGCTACAGTATATGATGGTCCCTATGGACGATGCTCCAGTGTGTTATGGGCCCAAATAATGCTCCATATATAATGGGTCCCATTTCTAATGCTCCAGTGTATAATGTGTGACATAGATGCTGCTCCAGTGTCTGATCTGCCTCATTTATAATGCTCCAGTATATGAAGGGCCTCACGGATGATGCTCCAGTGTATGATGGACCCTAATAATGCTCCATATATAATGGACTCCATTTCTAATTCTCCAGTGTATAATGGGCCCCATAAATGCTGCTCCAGTTTCTGATGTCCCCAATCTGGAATGCTCCAGTATATGATGGGCCTTATGGATGATGCTCCAGTGTATGATGGGCCCAAATAATGCTCCATATATAATGGGCCCCATTTCTAATGCTCCAGTGTATATTGTGCCCCATAGATGCTGCTCCAGTGTCTGATCTGCCCCATTTATAATGCTCCAGTATATGATGGGCCTCATGGATGATGCTCTAGTGTATGATGGCCCCTAATAATGCTCCATATATAATGGGCCCCATTTCTAATGCTTCAGTGTATATTGAGCCCCGTAAATGCTGCTCCAGTGTCTGATGTCCCCCATTTGGAATGCTCCAATATATGATGTGCCTCATGGATGATGCTCCAGTGTATGATGGGCCCAAATAATAGTCCATATATAATGGGCTCCATTTCTAATGCTCCAGTGTATAATGTGCCCCATAGATACTGCTCCAGTGTCTGATCTGCCCCATTTATAATGTTCCAGTATATGATGGGCCTCATGGATGATGCTCCTGTGTATGATGGGCCCTAATAATGCTCCATATATAATGGGCCCCATTTCTAATGCTCCAGTGCATAATGAGCCCTGTAAATGCTGCTCCAGTGTCTGATGTCCCCCATTTGGAATGCTCCAGTATATGATGGGCCTCATGGATGATGCTCAAGGGTACGATGGGCCCAAGTAATGCTCCATATATAATGGGCCCCATTTCTAATGCTCCAGTGTATAATGGGCCCCGTAAATGCTGCTCCAGTGTCTGATGTCCACTATTTGGAATGCTCCAGTATATGATGGGCCCCATTTTTAATTAACCAAGGCATGGTATGTGAAAAGAGCTCCATGGAGTAATCTGAAGTGTGTGCTGCCACATCCTTCACTTTTGGTATGGGTGAAGGACATAAGGAAAGGGGTTGCTCCTGACCAGAAGCCTGCACTGACGACTCAGTGCTTGCATTTTTTTAAACTTCAGAAGAGGAGGAGATAGAGCTGAAGGCTGTTTCAGCAATGTAAGCCAAAAACAGTTCCTGATGCTCTGGCTTTAAAAGCAGTCTACCTTCTCCCAGAAAAGGGAGCTTTACAGGCCTTCCAGAGCTAGATACACCATGAAGCTGGCTGGCTCAACACCTCCTGCCTTAGCTGCTATTGTGTTTTTGGCACTACCAGCAGATGCACCACCACCACCATCAGTACCAGGTGGCCCCCACGCCCACATCCATGTCCTCTTCCACCATACCTCCTCATGTTTTGCAAAATGGACCCAAAATACCAGTAGATATATGGTACTGTATCAGAAGCGTACAGCTCTATACAGTCTAAGGATAACAGTAAATCTCTGTATATATTTCATGAGTCATACACAGACGCTCACAGGCTCAGTATGGATTACCCAATAAAATAAAAAGTTGAAAAAGGGTACAGTATCACCAGATACAAGGTATATATAGTATAGTGTAAACATTATGAATCTCCATATATAGTTCAGGAAGCAGACACAAACGCTCTCAGGCCCAGTATGGATTACACAAGAATATGAAAAGCTGTAAATGGGTAATGTAACACAAGCATACAGCTGTATACAGTGTTGGGGTAATCTTAAAGCTCCAAATATATTTCCGGAGTAACAGACAGACATTCACAGGCTCATTATGGATTACACCAGAATCTAAATAACAAAAAAAGGTTACTGTATCAGAAGTGTACAGCTGTATACAGTGTTGGTCAAATTTGAAATCTCGATATATATTTCCGGAGTCACCCTCAGACGCTCACTCAGTCTGGGTTTGACCATAATAAAAAATGTTGTAAAAAAGGTACTGGATAACAAGATAGCAAGTATATATATTATAGGGTACAATGAAATCTACGTATACATAGTCCCGTAGTCACTCTCAGACGCTTAATCAGTATGGATTTGACCGTAATACTAAATGTCGAACAAAGGTACAGTATAACAAGATACAAGCTGTATCGAGTATAGGGTAAAAATTGGTATTTCTGATTCACTGTATATATAGAAGGCGTGAACCACACACGCTCACTCACTATGGATGATACCGTAATAAAAAACTTTGAACAAAGGTACTGTATCAGCACATACCAGGTGTATCCAGTCTAGGGGTAATTGTAAATTTCCGTCTATACTTCCGGAGTCAGACATAGACACTCACAGGCTCACTATGTATTACACCAGAATTTAAAAAGTAGAAAAAGGGAAAGGTATTCTAAGCGAACAACAGTATACAGTGTTGTGGTACTTTAAATCTTCGTATATATTTCAATCTCAGTAAGCCAGTCCAGACTCTCCGCTACTGGAAACTACATGAATACAAGTACAGACGGAAAGTCGAGTGTTAGCAGAAATTTGGGAATTACTCATCGCAGGAAAACCTCCCAGTAGATGTTGCAGAGGCGATGCAGACCCTCAATTACTGTGTCTGTGAAGACAGCAAAAACAGTTCTTTGTGAAGAAAGGATTGCTTTATCGCAGTAGCGTGGATCACATCACCGTTACACATCTCCATCAAATTGTGATCACAGGGAGAGATGTAGACATGGTCCTCACTGCCTATCATGATGTGTCTGGTCATTTTGGAGTGCAAAAGACAGAAGCCACAGGCCGTAGGCGTTTCTATTGCATTGGCATGAGAGGAGACATTGAAAAATGGTGGCAGAAATGTCACACGTATGTGACAATCACAACTGTGAAAGGTGATCATAAAGCACCACTGCATCCGCTTGTAAGTTGATGTCCATTACAAATGGTAGCCATTGATCATCTGAAGGTAGAGGCCAGCAGGACAGGCCATAGCTAAATCTTAACCATCATCGATCAATACACCAAATTTCAAGTAGCCATCCCTGTGAAGGATTTAACTGTCCAGACTACACAGCGGTGGAGCAGGGAGAGGTAAGTATTGCAACTTGCAAGTGCTGTGGCCATGACCAAGCAGGGGGGCACACTCGTGGGCGATGGTACTGGCACAGGGCCCCTCATAGTACGCTGGTGTGTCTGATGGTGAGTGGGCCCCCCACCATCAGAGACACTGTATTGTACTATGAGGGGCCCTGTGCCAGTGCCGTCTGCCATCAGTGGGCCCATCCACCTGTTCAGAGCAGCGGCACTTGCCCGGGTGTGCCAGGTGTTGCCCCCAGCCCTAGGGGGGGTGGGCAGCCCAGTTAGGGAGGTTTAAAAAATGGCATATGTTGATGTGTAGGCTGGATATTCAGCTGCTGCAAATGGTGGAATTGGGCAAGTCTGAGGAAGAGGAGGACAAAAGTGAGGCAGTTTTCTGGCAACCTATGTGTCATCAGGGGAAGGTGGGACAAAATCCTTTGAAACCAATGCATGGTTCATTTTAATGAAGGTTAGATCATCAACATTTTGGGTCGACAGATGGGTCCTTTTTTCTGTCAGGATTGATCCAGCAGCACTGAAGACTCTTTCAGATAACACACTAGCAGCAGGGCAAGCGAGCTCCTGTAAGGCATAGTGTGCTAATTCAGGCCAGGTGTCCAGTTTAGAGGTCCAATAGTCAAAGGGGAATGACCTGTGAGGGAAAACATCAATATGGGAGAAGTAGTTTGTAACCATAGTTGACAACTGCAGTCTCCTGAAAACCACAGAAAGAGGAAAGAATCCTCCAATGTTTGAGAAAAAACCAAAACAGGCAGAGATGCTTACCTGTATAGACAGACCTCAATACAAATGCACTAACAGGGTGCAGCGGACCCAAGTAAAATGGCAACTGCACAGGTGCAATAATACCTAATAAAACAGCCAGCCTACAATCAGGAATTGGCCGTGTGGCACACCAGTGCAAAAAAATTATCCGTATGTGGCAATGTTCACACAGGGAATGCAGAGCATATGGTTCACAGCCTCTTAGTAACATGATATAGGGGGGCTGCCCAGTGCTAACTATAATGCATCCTGTGTGAACAGAGGCCACAGTTTACTGAACAATTTGGGTCCAATTTCAGCCTGAAAAGATAAAAAGTGCACAAAAACATATCAATATATGTAAGGTATTGGTTAATATTATGGCCATAATACGTAAGCTGGCAAACTAACGTCAAAGTTCCTTACACTTGCCAGTTGTGGCACCCCTGAGGCTTCAGTCGCCACAGAGGTACTGCACCTTCTCCTAAGGTGTAGTGCCCCACCATCCAGGTGGGCTGGGAACTCCTTTCCGCATTCCAACACCTGCACTCCACACACAGGATAGTTCAGCAGGGAACCATCCATGCTTTATACTGGAAAGGTCATAGGGTGCCTTTTGTGGTCCCTGGCTTCGTAACACGAGAGGTGCTGGGGAGGAGGGTGGAGTTAGATATAAAAGAGTGGTAAGAATGAGAGTTAGTGGTTAGTTGGATAGAGGAGAGAGAAGAGAGAAGATGGGTGTCTGAGGGACATGCTGCAGCAGGTTCCAGTGATCTGGGCTGCTGGCACGAGAAAGACCAGAGAAAGAGACTGATAAGATTGATAACCTAACCTTCCATAAGAGAGATAGAACAGATCGGAACGAAGGAGAATAGAAGGATGGTGGGAAGCTGGTTGAAGAAAGATAGAGAACCCTTCCAGTCCAGAGAGCGCAAAGGCCGGGGCTCGGTCCCCGAGGTTGATTGGATCTTTATGTCCGGCAACAGACACCGGAGGAGTAGTGAGCCACTAACGCCTTGCTCCCATCATAGACTTGGGACACAACAGCAACCGAATAGAGAGCCGGGACACAGTGAGGAGTCCCCGAAGCAGGCTACAGCTGTCTGTCATACAAGTAATGACTAGGAACACCTAGAGAGAGGCATTCCAGGGTAACTAAGTACAGGAGTGCTTTGCACCTAAAGGTGCATTGGAGGAGTCGTTCAGTAAGGTACATGTTGGCGGAGTGTGGAAGGGAGAATCCTATCCTGCCTGGAGGTTGGCTGGAGCCCTGACCTGGAGAACACAGTACGGAGGCAGGCAGTTGAGTGAACTGCAAACAGTGAGTAAAGCTTTGGAACCGCATACTCTGGTGTCCTCCAGTTATACCCACACCACTACACCTGGGTACCAGCATCCATACCATTCTGCGCCTCTCCTTATCCATTGCACCTACACTGCCCTGGGACTACAGCTCCACCTGTGGGGAGATATACCATCTCTGCTGCACCACACCGTCAGTCCCAGCGGATCTGTATGCAGCGTTGGCTTACCATCTTACTTGCCAAACACCACGGGTGGCGTCACAAACTATTCTAATAAACTTTAACACCATTAACATCACCGCCATTGATATTGGGCGCCCAGGGCCACGGACCGGATCACCCCTGCTGTGACACATTCCTGCCTTGACACAGGCCCGGTACCGAGTACCCCGCTGCCCTGGGTGTGCAAGGGCGACCCAATTTTGGCATCACGAACAGGATGACGAGACCCGATGCCATCGGGTTCTGTGTGCCTTGGATTTACAACTTTTGAAAATGTGTAGAAGACCAAATTTAATAGACTGTAAAATGGACATTAGAAATGGCCGCTGGCGCGGAGAAGAAGGGCATGAAGGGATGGGAGGTCCTAAGAAAAGACCGCGAAGAGTCTTGGGCCGTCCCTGCCTGAATTACTATATGACCAATGCATGGCCCACCCCCCGAGGGGTTCATATACTGGCTTGGTATGGAGGTGCTGGAAGAAAACGCTGCCCCTGGAAGGAGGGGCAGAGGAAGCCAGTGGCGAGCAGAAGGGCGGAGCAAGAGGAAGAACGCCAGAACGCCATCTTGGAGAGCAAGGGAAGGAGGCCTGCGGAGCGCGGGTAACTGAATCTCCCCGGCGCCATGGCTGACGGCTCCAACCCTTATTCCGGAATGAACTGCCGGCAATTAGCCGAGGAAATTATGGAACTGACCACCCGTCTGCAGCAGAAGAAGGAGGCTTTGGAGAAGCTGAGATGGCAGCGCGCCCCGGCCGGGTCTACACCTGCGGTACCTTCTCCAGCGGTACCCGCCGCTGTGGCACCGGACCTTTTCTGGGCAGACCTTGCGGAGTTTGGAGCCCCTGCCATGCCATCAGCAGCGTACTCTGTCCCTTCTTTGCCGCTAATACCGGAGGAGTTGCACACAGCCCAGGGAGCTGAAGCGGAGGGAGAGAAACTCCTGCCCGGACCTGGCGCGGCTGCGCAGGTCCCACCAGCGACCCCCGCGGACCCGGAGCTGCTGCTGGCCCCACCGCCGTCCCCGGTGTCTCGCCAGGCAGCACCCATTGCCATCATGCCTGCACCGGAACAGAGGCCGCACCGTCGGGAACTCCCAGGTATTTACCCCGGCCTTCCTAATGGGTTGATGGGGAGGAGGAGGACCATGCTGGTGGGAGTACGGTTGGAGCCGGCATGCCCGATCCGACATCTACAGCCCAGAGGGGGGTCTGGATCGTTTTGGGATGGTGATCTTAGGATCCCTTCACTGCCAAATCCCCAGGCAGTTGCTCATCAGCACCAACACACTGCAGAGGCCCTAGGATCTAGACCTCGTACCAGAGCAACGGAATCCCCTATTGAGGAAGAACAGTTGGTGGGCATTGAGATACATCATGGATTCCATTTACTACAGTTTCAAGACCCCATAGCAAGGAACCAGAATCAGGATGAGAACAGTTCCAGTTCAGTTTCCAGAACCCCAGGAGGGGATCACCAGTAGAAGAATTATAATTTACTAAATCTCATTACCCAGGAGGGTTTTGTTGCACCAGTTGTGCCTTTGCCTTTTGTTCATCATGTTGCCCAGTTTTTGATTGGCAGCGTTGTTTTTGAAATGGAACTGTGGAGATCATAGACGCTGATTGATCCAAAAACTTTTATTGTAAATAGTTGCACCTCTTTAGGTGCCCTCTCTTGGTTTTACATATAAAGACACTTTGCGAAGATAATGTTTTTTGCATGGACACTCTTCGAAGAATGATGTCTACCTCAAGGGACACTGCAAGAAAGCCCGGCTGGGAGCAGTGTTAAGCACTTTGCAAGAATCTTTGAATGTTTTAGAATAACGTATTGGATAATGTTGTGTCTTGTGAAAAGTAAATGTCTTTATAGAATATTTGATACAGGGAATTAGAAAAGTTTTGAGATAGAATGTGAGAATTGAATAAAGAATACAGAATTGAAAGTGACAGGTGACAGGCCAAGCGTAGATGGTCAGTGTCTTGCGTCCAGTAGAGAGAGAAAAAGAAAAAGAGAATAATTGATAGAAAATGTAATAAAGAAAATGTGTTGAGTATAGCACTTTGAATTAAGAATTGCACTTAAGTAAATTTTTGATACTAAGATAGGAAGTTAACCTGTTTGTAACGTTTAAGAAATGTGCCTCCTACATTAGGAAGATTAGATAAGTATTGTAGAACAGCATTTAAAAATTTTTGTGTGTTCCTGTATTGTATCTTTTGTTGTCTTGCAGCCCGCCGGCGTGCTGTGTTTAACGGGGGGGTATGTGGCGCCCCTGAGGCTTCAGTCGCCACAGAGGTACTGCACCTTCTCCTAAGGTGTAGTGCCCCACCATCCAGGTAGGCTGGGAACTCCTTTCTGCATTCCAACACCTGCACCCCACACACAGGATAGTTCAGCAGGGATCCATCCATGCTTTATGCTGGAAAGGTCATAGGGTGCCTTTTGTGGTCCCTGGCTTCGTAACACGAGAGGTGCTGAGGAGGCGGGTGGAGTTAGATATAAAAGAGTGGTAAGAATGAGAGTTAGTGGTTAGTTGGTTAGAGGAGAGAGAAGAGAGAAGATGGGTGTCTGAGGGACGTGCTGCAGCAGGTTCCAGTGATCTGGGCTGCTGGCACGAGAAAGACCAGAGAAAGAGACTGATAAGATTGATAACCTAACCTTCCATAAGAGAGATAGAACAGATCGGAGCGAAGGAGAATAGAAGGACGGTGGGAAGCTGGTTGAAGAAAGATAGAGAACCCTTCCAGTCCAGAGAGCACAAAGGCCGGGGCCCAGTCCCCGAGATTGATTGGATCTTTATGTCCGGCAACAGACACCGGAGGAGTAGTGAGCCGCTAACGCCTTGCTCCCATCATAGATTTGGGACACAACAGCAACCGAATAGAGAGCCGGGACACAGTGAGGAGTCCCCGAAGCAGGCTACAGCTGTCTGTCATACAAGTAACGACTAGGAACACCTAGAGAGAGGCATTCCAGGGTAACTGAGTACTGGAGTGCTTTGCACCTAAAGGCGCATTGGAGGAGTCGTTCAGTAAGGTACATGTTGGCGGAGTGTGGAAGGGAGAATCCTATCCTGCCTGGAGGTTGGCTGGAGCCCTGACCTGGAGAACACAGTACGGAGGCAGGCAGTTGAGTGAACTGCAAATAGTGAGTAAAGCTTTGGAACCGCATACTCTGGTGTCCTCCAGTTATACCCGCACCACTACACCTGGGTACCAGCCTCCATACCATTCTGCGCCTCTCCTCATCCATTGCACCTACACTGCCCTGGGACTACAGCTCCACCTGTGGGGAGCTATACCATCTCTGCTGCACCACACCATCAGTCCCAGCGGATCTGTATGCAGCGTTGGCTTACCATCTTACTTGCCAAACACCACGGGTGGCGTCACGAACTATTCTAAAAAACTTTAACACCATTAACATCACCGCCATTGATATTTTGTGCCCAGGGCCATGGACCAGGTCAACGCTGCTGTGACACATTCCTGCCTTGACACCGGCCCGGTACCGAGTACCCCGCTGCCCTGGGTGTGCGAGGGCGACCCACAGTACTACTCTAACATGAAAACCACAGAAAGAGGAAAGAATCCTCCAATATTTGAGAAAAAAAGAAAACAGGCAGAGTCCAGTTTATAGGTCCTATAGTCAAAGGGGAATGACCTGTGAGGGAGAACATCGATATGGGAGAAGTAGTTTTTAACCATAGTTGACAACTGCTGTCTCCTGTCACTTGTAATCGATGCAGTATTAGCAGTCGTGTGAGCGGTACTTGAGAAATCATTCCACAACATGGTCATGAAACTCCTGTCTCCAACGCCACTTCGGCTGTGTGCACCACGAACACCTCTTCCATTGTGCCCACTATGGCTCGTGGGAGAACCAGCACTGCTGCTGTGTGCTGGGAAAGCCTCAAGCAAACGGTATACCAGAGTTGCTTGTTTGTTAGCCAATATTATCTCTAGGTTCTCCTGTGGCATGATGTTGTGTAATTTGCCTTTGTAGCGTGGATCGAGGATGCTGGCCAGCCAGTAATCGTCATCCTTCATCATTTTGGCAATGCGGGGGCCCCTTTTTAGGATCCGCAAGGCATAGTCGCACATGTTGTCCAGTGTTCCAGGTGTCAATAATTCACTGCCACTGCTGGGTGGAGGAGCACTTTCTGGAAAGTCCACATCCCTACAGTCACGCACAAACACTGTACCTGACCTTGGAACGACAACATTTTCTCTGGGCCCCTGAGAAGCATCCTCCTGCTCAAAATAATCATCCCCCTCATCCTCCTCCTCCTCTTCCTCTTCTTCCTCCACCTCATCCAGGACAGTTCCCTGACCAGACAATGGCTGACTGTCAGCAAGGCTTCCCTCCTCCTCCTCCTCCATCTGTTCCTTCTCCGCTGCAGACGCCAGATCCTTAATGTGCGTCAAACTTTGCATGAGCAGACGCATAAGTGGGATGCTCATGCTTATGATGGCGTCGTCTGCGTGTGCATTCCTCAAAACACTGAAGGACTTTACAGAGGTCTTTCAGCTTTGACCACTGCACACCCGACAATTCCATGTCTTCCCTCAAACTGCCTGCCCGTGTATCCTGCCACAAATGCATTGCAGCCTGCCTCTGTTCGCACAGCCTCTCAACCATGTGCAGGGTGGAGTTCCACCTTGTTGCAACGTTTATGATTAGGTTGTGCTTGGGGAGGTGGAGCAATTGCTGCAGCTTCTGCATACGAGTGTAGTGGACGTTTGAGCGACGGATGCGCGAGCACAGTCTTCGCACCTTATGGAGCAGGAATATTAATTCTGGATAATTATTAAGGAAGCACTGCACCACTAGGTTCAAAGTGTGAGCCAGGCAAGGTATGTGTGTGAGTTTTGCACGAGCTATGGCTGCCACAAAATTACGTCCGTTATCACTGACTACCTTGCCTGGCTCAAGATGTAGAGTGCCCAGCCATGACTCAGTTTGTCGGTGCAAGTAGTCGGCCAGTACCTCCGCGGTGTGTCTATTGTTGCCCAAAGACATCATCTTTAACACAGCCTGCTGACGCTTACCACTAGCTTTTCGATAATGGGACACCTCATGTGCAACACTGCCAGCTGCCAATGGAGTGCTTTTGCGACTGAGCTCTGTGGACGAGCTTTCGCTTATGGAGGAGGAGGAGGGTCGAAAGTCTACAGCCAACTGTTTCCTATACCGTGGGCTAGGCAGCACTGTTCCACTGCCGCTGTCCCCTGTGGAGCCTGCATCCACCACATTAACCCAGTGATGGACACGTAACGGCCCTGGCCATGCCTACTGCACCATGCATCTGTTGTGAGAGGCACCTTTCCACTCATTAATTGCTTGAGTGCATGGACAATGTAGTCATTCACATGCAGGTGGAGGGCTGGGACGGCGTTCCTAGAAAAGAAGTGCCAACTGGGTAGGTCATAGCGTGGGACTGCGTAGGTCATGAGGTCGCGGAAAGCTTCGCTTTCAACCAAACGGTAGGGCATCATCTCTAATGAGATTAATTTGCCGATGTATGTGTTCAAACACAGTGTACGCGGATGAGAGGATGAGTACTTTCTTATCCTACTCAGAGTGTCTGATAGGGTGAACTGGACTGGAGAGCTGCATATGGGGGAAGTAGCGGTGGACCGGACGGAGTGAGAGGGGGTTGGTGATGGTATTGGTGGTGATGGCCTAGATTCAGTGTTGTGTTACAAAACCATTGTGATTCCCTGAGTTCTTTGGCCTTGTGACGACACCTCAACATTTAGTGCTGGTGGTGTGTTTAACGGTGGCGGTGGTCTTACAGTGGGGGAAGCGATGGAGCGTTGCTGGCTACATTCAGTCGGAGCAGGTGCACATGTGCTACCTGAGGTTTTGTAGTCCGTCCACGCTTGCAAGTGCATGTTGATTAATTGTCTAAGCATGCAACTGGTATTCTAATTTCTGAGTTGTTTACCTCGGCTAAAGGTCCTTCCGCACTTCTTACAGGTAACCTTTGCCTCATCAGTAGGATTTTGGACAAAGAAGTGCCACACTGCACTCTTCCTACTATGGTATCCATTTTCTGGCCTTGCACGCTGTGCTAAGTTGACCATCTGGCCAAGCTGTCCTGCAACTCTTTTAGTTTTTGGTCCACGTTTTTGGACAGCTACGGGCCTGCCAGATAACCGCTGCTGCGATGTCAATGCCTGCTGCGGATCCTTCTCCTTATCTGAACTATTGCCAGCGCCACCCTCCTCCCCCAATGGATGCCAATCAGGGTCAAAAACTGGGTCATTCATCACCTCCTCTTCAAAATCATCTGCACCTTCATCTTTACCTTCCTCTGTGTCACCGTGTAAGGTGGTATAGTATGCGGGAAGGGGCACCTGAGTTTCATCAGGGTCAGATTCTGGCTCAGTAGACTGCGAGGGCAATGTAATGCTCTGGGTCAATGTACCAGCAGAATCATCTAGCAGTGGCTGTGCATCAGTGCACTCCATGTCAGATTCATCTTGGACTGGGGAATTCAGGATTTGACTGGATAACCAAGGCATGGTATGTGAAAAGAGCTCCATAGAGTAATCTGAAGTGTGGGCTGCCGCATCCTTAACTTTTGGTGGGGGTGAAGGACACAAGGAAAGGTGTTTTTCCTGACCAGAACCCTGCACTGACGACTCCGTGCTGGCAGGTTTCGAACGTTCAGAAGAGTAGGCAACAGAGCTGGCGGCTGTTTCGGCAATGTATGCCAAAACCTGTTCCAGATGCTCCAGCTTTAAAAGCGGTTTTCCTACTCCAAGAAAAGGGAACCTTACAGGCCTTCTTGGGCCAGACGATGACGCAGGCTCAACACCTCCTGCCTTAGCTGCTATTGTGCTTTTGCCAGAACCAGCCGATGCACCACCACCATCATTACCAGCTGCGCCCCCCTGCCTACGTTCGCTGCCTCTTCCACCATACTTCCTCATGTTTGGGAAAATGTACCAAAAATACCAGCAGAGAGATGGTACTGTATGAGGAGCGTCCAGCTGTGTAAGGGGTATTAAAAAAATTAAATCTACATATATATTTTGTTAGTCACTGACGCTCTCCCAGTATGTATTTGACCGTAATCCAACAAGCAGATATACGGAACTGTATCAGAAGTGTACAGCTGTATACATTATTTGTGTAACTAACAATCTCCGTATATGTATTTACGGAGTGTCTCACACACACACGCTGACTCTGTATAGATGTGACTGTAATGCGAACGGCAGATCTACAATACTGTTTGAGAATTGGACAGCTCTATTCGGTATTTGCATGGAAAATTGTCAATCTCCATCTATTTTTATACGGAGTGACACACGCTGTCTCTGTATAGTTTTGACCGTTATCAAACACCAGATATACGAAACTGTTTGAAAAGCGGACAGTTCTATAAGGTGTAGGTCTGGAAAAATGGAAAATCTCGGTTTGTTTTTCCCGAGTCACACATAGATAGCTTGCATTTGTCCGTGATTCCAGCCAGTACACGGTATTGTGTGAGGAGCGTACACCGCTATGCGGTGTCTGTATGGAAAATTGTCAGTCTCCGTCTATTTTTATACGGAGTGACACACGCTGTCTCTGTATAGCTTTGACCCTTATCAAACAGCAGATATACGAAACTGTTTGAAAAGCGGACAGCTCTATAAGGTGAAGGTCTGGAAAAATGGAAAATCTCCTCGGCCTGTTTTTCCAGAGTCACACACAGATAGCTTGTATTTGTTCGTGATACAAGGTGGTACACAGCAGTGTGTGAGGAGCGTACACCGCTATATGGTGTGTGAAAAAATGAAAGCTCGGTAACTCACCAGAGCAAAATAATAAAAGTTGGAGTGCTTTTAAAAAAGCTGTTTGAACAGCAGTGTGCACTTAGGTAGCCTTAACCCCTTCACCCCCAAGGGTGGTTTGCACGTTCATGACCAGGCCAATTTTTACAATTCTGACCACTGTCCTTTTATGAGGTCATAACTCTGGAACGCTTCTATGGATCCCAGTGATTCTGACATTGTTTTCTCGTGACATATTGTACTTCATGATAGTGGTAAAATTTCATTCAAATAACTTGCGTTTATTTGTGAAAAAAATGGAAATTTGGAGAAAATTTTGAAAATTTCGCAATTTTCCAACTTTGAATTTTTATGCCCTTAAATCACAGAGATACGGCACACAAAAAACTTGATAAGTAACATTTCCCACATATTTACTTTACATCAGCACAATTTTGGAACCAAAATTTTTTTTGTTAGGAAGTTATAAGGGTTAAAAATTGACCAGCAATTTCTCATTTTTGCAACACCATTTTATTTTTACGGACCACATCACATTTGAAGCCACTTTGAGGGGTCTATATGATAGAAAATACCAAAAAGTGACACCATTCTAAAAACTGCACCCCTTAAGGTGCTCAAAACCACATTCAAGAAGTTTATTAACCCTTTAGGTGCGTCACAGGAATTTTTTGAATATTTAAAAAAAAAATGAATATCTAACTTTTTTTCACAAAAAAAATAATTCAGGTTCAATTTTTTTTATTTTACCAAGGGTAACAGGACAAATTGGACTGCAAAAGTTATTGTGCAATTTGTCCTGAGTACGCTGATACCTGATATGTTGGGGGGAACCACTGTTTCGGCGCATGGCAGAACTCAGAAGGGAAGGAGCGCCGTTTGACTTTTTCAATGCAAAATTGGCTGGAATTCAGATCGCACGCCATGTCACGTTTGGAGAGCCCCTGATGTACCTAAACAATGGAAACCCCCCACAAGTGACACTAGACCCCCCCACGGAACTTATCTAGATGTGTGGTGAGCACTTTGAACCCCCAAGTGCTTCACAGAAGTTTATAATGCCCGGGCATGAAAATAAAAAAATCATATTTTTTCCACAAACATGATCAATTAGTCCCCAATTTCTTTATTTTCCCAATGGTAACAGGAGAAATTGAACCCCAAAAGTTGTTGTCCAATTTGTCCTGAGTATGCTGCACCCCATTTGTGGGAGAAAACTACTATATGGGCACACGTCGGGGTTCGAAAGGGAAGTAGTGACGTCTTGGAATGCAGACTTTGATGGAATGGCCTGCGGGTGTTATGTGCGTTTGGAGAGCCCCTGATCTACCTAAACTATTGAAACTCCCCACAAGTGACCCCATTTTGGACACTAGACCCCCCACGGAACTTATCTAGATGTGTGGTGAGCACTTTGAACCCCAAAGTGCTTCACAGAAGTTTATAATGCCCAGGCATGAAAATAAAAAAAATCATTTTTTTCCACAAAAATGATATTTTTGCCACCAATTTTTTATTTTCCTAACGGTAACAGGAGAAATTGGACCCCAAAAGTTGTTTTGCAATTTGTCCTGAGTAGGCTGATACCCTACATGTGGGGGTAAAACACTGTTTGGGTGCATGGCAGAGCTTGGAAGGGAAGGAGCACCATTTGACTTTTTCAACTCAGAATTGGCTGGAATTGAGATCAGACGCCATGTTGCATTTGGAGAGCACCTGATGTGCCCAAACAGTGGAAACCCCCAATAACTCCAACCCTAATGCCAACACACCCCTAACCCTAATCTCAGCCCTAACCCTAACCCTAGCCCTAACCCTAACCCTAGCCCTAGCCCTTACCCTAATGGGAAAATGGAAATAAATACATTTTCTTCTAATTTTATTATTTTTCCCTTACTAAGGGGGTGATAACGGGGGGTTTGATTTACTATTTATGGCGGTATTTATTTTTGGCGGCTGTCGCACGCTAAAAGACGCTTTTTATTGTAAAAATAGTTTTTGCATCACCACATATTGAGAGCTATAATTTTTCCGTATTTTGACTCACTGAGTCCTATGAGGTCTTATTTTTTGTGGGACGAGTTGTCGTTTTTATTGGTACCATTTTCGGGCACGTGACATTTTTTGATCGCTTTTTATTCCGATTTTTGGGACGCAGAATGAACAAAAACCAGCGTTTCATGAATTTCTTTTGGGGGGGTACGTTTACACCGTTCCGCGTGAGATAAAATTGATAAAACAGTTTTATTCTTCGGGTCAGTACGGTTACAGCGATACCTCATTTAGGTCGTTTTTTATGTTTTGTCGGTTTTATGCAATGAAAACTATTTTATATAAAAAATAATTATTTTTGTGTCGCTTCATTCTGCAAGCTATAACTTTTTTACTTTTTTGCTGACAATGCTGTATGGCAGCTCGTTTTTTGCAGGACAAGATGACGTTTTCAGCGGTACCATGGATATTTATATGTGTCTTTTTGATCGCGCGTTATTGCACTTTTTGTTTGGCGGTATGATAATAAATCATTATTTTTTGCTTCGTTTTTTATTTTTATTTTTTAAGGGGTTCGCTAAAGGGGTTAACTAATAGGATAGTTTTATAGGGCAGGTCGTTACGGACGTGGCGATACCTAATATGTGTACTTTTATTGTTTTTTTTATTTCAAAAAAATGGATTTATTGGGGGAATATTTTTTTTTTTTTCTAATTTATTTGGCGATTTGTTTAAAATTATTTTAACACCTTTTTTTTTTTTTAACTTTATTACATAGTCCCAGGTGGGACATCACTGTCCTGTGACAGATCGCTGATCTGTCACATCACAGATCACTGTGACAGATCAGCAATCTGTCACAGGCAGTTCTGCAGACTTCCTCATGCCTGCGCTTTGCAGGCACTGAGGAAGTCAGCTCCCTACAGGCCCCCGAAGGCCCCCGTCGCCATCTTGGATTCGGGGGCCTGTAGGAAAAGAGACCCCCGCAGCAGCGCTGCACATTGCGCTGCCGTGGGGGGCTCAGGAAAGCACGGAGGGAGCCCCCTCCCTGCCGATGCTTCCCTTTAACCCCCGGTACACCGCGATCATGTTTGATCACGGTGTGCAAGGGGTTAACGTGTCGGGGGCGGTCCGTGACTGCCCCTGACACATAGTGCCGGGTGTCAGCTGTGATAATCAGCTGACACCCGGCCGCAATCAGCGCGCTCACCATGTGGGCGCCGCTGATCGCAGTAGACGTACTATCCCATCCATGGGCATAGGGGCCCGGGTCCCATGGACGGGATAATACGTCTGATGTCAGGAAGGGGTTAAAAGGCAGCCTAATCACCACCAGCGCTGCTGCAAACAACAAAAATCCTCCCCTTTCACTGCACACTAACTGTACAGTGAAAAGCGCAGCAGAAGCAATTTTTTTTTCTTCTTCCCTGCCTAACGCTCTCCCTTATTCAGAATCAGCAGCACCTCTCCCTATTCTAAAATCGGCAGAAGTAAGATGGCAGTCGGCGGTCACAGCCTTTTATAGCCACTGTGACACCACACAAAGCCAGCCAATCATTTCAATGCCCTTCTCTAAGATGATGGTGGCCGCTGCCCATGTCATCGCATTGCCCACAGTGTGAGTCCTCCATCATTGGCTGAGAAAAGGCGCTGGAAGCATTATTTGAAACGCGACTTTGGCGCTCGGCGACCTCATGGCCGACCTCATGCTATGGTCGGGTTTTGATCGATGAAACCCGATTTTGGCTAAAGTCGGCGATTTTTTATTTTGACCGACCCGTTTCACTCAACTCTAGGAGCTTAGTGTATGCCGCATGTTTTTTTTTTTGAAAGCTGACAGACAGAGAAAAAAGGACTTAAAAATCCTGTAAATTTTAGCAAAAACACATCACAGAAAATAGCCTCACCAAACCTTGTCTAATGACTAATGCGCATTAGTCATTAGACAATTTTTTTTTTTGCCTTCCTCTGGATCAACATGTTAAGCTATGGGTTGAACTAGATGGACTTAGGGTGTGTGCACACGCTGCGGAATGCTCTGTGGATTTGTCCGCGCGGATTTAGTAAAATCCGCAGGTAAATCCGCAGGTCAGGAGACCTGTGTTTTATCGGCGTATTAGCCTGCGGTTTTGCCCTGCAGTTTATCATCTCTACAATGGAGCAGATGGTAAACCACAGCGGAATCCGCAGAAAGAATTGACAAGTCAATTCTTTCTGCGGTTGAATTGACAAGTCAATTCTTTCTGCGGTTTTGAAACCGCAGCAAATCCGCGCAGAAAATTCCGCAGCATCTGCACTGCGGTTTTCATTTTGCATAGAAAATAATGGTACTGTACACTGCAGCAGAAACTGCTGCGGATCCACAGGGCCAAATCCGCTGCGGATCCGCAGCAGAATCCGCAGCATGTGCACAAACCCTTAAAGTCTCCCTTCAACCTTAAATACTATGTTACTATATTACTATTTCTGTCCAGGCCTATTTCATGAGTTTTTTTTTTTTTTAATTCTGTGGAAGTATGGTTGAAAAGCAATGCCTGACTTTCATTTGTTCATTTTAATAGATTTTTTACGTATTATTACTTTTGTCAGATTCAAGTTATTTATGTGGCCATTGTGGGTTTTTCTGTCCTTAAACGAGGGGTATCAAAAATTTTGACCATGTGTGTC
Organism: Dendrobates tinctorius; assembly: GCF_039654945.1. NCBI lineage: Eukaryota > Metazoa > Chordata > Amphibia > Anura > Dendrobatidae > Dendrobates > Dendrobates tinctorius. The sequence goes on from NW_027361770.1 coordinate 20,424,820, forward strand.
ACTCATAAAGTGACACTGGTCAAATTTGTAAAATTTGTACTGGTCATGAAAGTGAAAACAGCCCTGGTGGTGAAGGGGTTAAAGTCTAAGGCTAAGTTCACACTTGCGTATGGCTGGTCTGCGGATGGCTGGTCTGCGGATGGCTGTGTACGTTCTCCCTTAACCCCTTCCTTACCGATGACGGAATAGTAAATCATCGGTAAGGATCCCCTGCTTTGAGTGAGCTTCGGCACTGAGCCCACCTCAAAGCCGCGACATGTCAGCTGTTATGAATAGCTGACATGTGCCCACAATAGGCACGAGCGGAATCGCCATCCGCCCGCTCCTATTAAATGCCCGCTGACAGCAGGCATTTAACTAGAGCTTCCGGCCACCGGGCCGGAAGTGAGCTCATTGCCGATCCCCGTCACGTGATTGGAGGTCGATGATGCATTGCCCTGACAACGAGAGGTCTCATAGAGACCTCTATGGTTGTTGCAGGCACATTGCTTTGAGTGCCACCCGGTGGCCAGCGCTCAAAGCAATGCAGTAAATCTGCTACAAATGGGCGATCTGCTCATCACCCATATGTAGCAGGGCCGATTGAGTTGTGCGTGCTTCTAGCCTCCTATGGAGGCTATTGAAGCATGCCAAAAGCAAAAAAAATGCTTAAAAATAAAAGTTCAAATCACCCCCCTTTCGCCCCAATCAAAATAAAACAATTAAAAAAAAATCACACATACACATATTAGGTATCACTGTGTTCAGAATCGCCCGATCTGTCAATTAAAAAAGCATTAACCAAATCACTAAACAGCTTAGCGAGAAAAAAGTTCAAAACGCCAGAAGTACTTTTTTTTGGTTGCCGCGACATTGCATTAAAATACAATAACGGGCGATCAAAAGAATGTATTTGCACAAAAGTAGTATCATTAAAAATGTCAGCCCAGCATGCAAAAAATAAGCCCTCATCCGACCCCAGATCACAAAAAATGGAGACGTTATAGATCTCAGAAAATTGTGCAATTTTTTTTTTAGCAAATTTTGGATTTTTTTTTCACCTCTTAGATAAAAGAGAACATAGACATGTTTGGTGTCTATGAATTCGTAATGACCTGGAGAATCATAATGGCTGGTTAGTTTTAGCATTTAGTGAACCTAGCAAAAAAGCCAAGCAAAAAACAAGTGTGGGATTGCACTTTTTTTGCAATTTCACCGCACTTGGAATTTTTTTCCCGTTTTCAAGTACATGACATGGTAAAACCAATGGTGTCGTTCAAAATTACAACTCATCCCACAAAAAATAAGCCCTCACATGGCCATATTGATGGAAAAATAAAAAAGTTATGGCTCTGGAAAGAAGGGGAGCGAAAACAAAAATGAAAAATTGAAATAAGCTCCGGGAGTTAAGGGGTTAAGCTCCGCCTACGCTCCGCTTACTTCCCCATGCATCCTGCATACCTTTCTTTAACATTGGGTACGCAGGGACATGCATTGTATGCGAATGCGTCCACTTGCGGCGTTTTCACATGCCCGCCGACCGCACGGGAACACAACATGTTGCATTTCTGTGCGGTCGGCGGGCATGTCAAAACGCCGCATGCTAACGCATCCGCATACAACGCATGTCCCTGCGCACCCAATGTTAAAGATAGGTACTCGGGACAACGCAGGACGCATGCAAAAGTAGGCAGAGCATAAGAGAGGATGTATGCAGCCATCCGCAGACCAGTCAAGTGTGAACTTAGCCTAAGTCCTCATTTCAATATGTGCAGCATGTTTTAATGGTACATATTTCATTCAGCTTGCTGAGTTTGTACCCTGATGATTCAGGTCATTTCACTTGTTCAAGGAGTTTATGTTCCATGTTGGCCTGTGTGCTATTTAATACGATAAAGTGTATATGCAAAGAGCATGAAATAAACTCAGTATAACAGTTTTACCTGAAAAGTAAACGTACTGCCATGTCCCCAACCAGCCTGCACCTGTGTCAGTGTGAAGGAGGGCCAGGGCCATAGTCGTGGCTGAGACAAATGGCTCTTGCGCAACCTGGCCTCCCGTCACATGCTAAGAATGTCCTTTTGTCAGTGTACTTGCCTCTCTGCTGTCTGCACCTTCAGGGTCTCCTCTGAGCTGCTGCAGACCCCTTCCATACAATTGCGAACAAACAGAGACACAGTCAGTTGCAACTTAAAGCGTAGAACTTTACTTTTTCCTTTTTGCAGCACATCCTCGTCAGATACAACATCAGCATAGGGTTCCATACAGTTCACATTCTTCACTGTCCTGCACTCTTTCCTACATCCTCCAGTACATTACGGGGTCGTACCATCTCACACTGTAACACAGCATCCTCCCTGTTCAGCTTTGCCACGTCTAGGAGTTCACCCCGGACATGAGGGCGTCTGCCCATGCAGTGAGCTGCCACATTGTAGAGCGACCTGCATCCCTGTACTGTTGTGACCTTCTGATTCAGCTTCTGCTCCACCACTGTTGTCACCACTGCTGCCTCGGCTGCACTTCTGGCCTACTGGGTCCTAGACAGCTGGGCTATCTTCCTTGGTTGTTACGAAGTCCAGCCGCCCTACACGGGCTCTATGGCCCTCTGGGCTCACAGGCCCGACTAGCCTGTCTCGCCTCCCTGTCTTCACTGACTAGAAACAGGAAATTCCCCTAGCTTACCCACGGCTGGCTCCTCCTAATGAACTATGTACAGTAATGTGCCCCATCTAGTGGCTAAACTATGGTACTGCACTTTCCCTAATACATTATGCAAAATATATTATAAATATAAATATATATATACAGTATATACATAGCAGCATGAAGTCACATTTACATAGTACAGTCACACTCTCACTACATTAAGAACCAGGACGTGCTGAAAGCGGTATGAGCATATACCAGTCTTTTTAACCCCTTACATCTATATATGTATACCAGCCGTACCCACCAGCATCTGTGATTCTTGTGTTCCTGCCTGTATCAGCTGTCGTCTCTTACCAGGCCATTCCAGCTACCTGTCTCTTGGGGATCAGCTTTGTGCGTCCAAGATTTATCCAGGTGTACCACCTGGTGTCCATACAGAGCCAAGCTTAACCCCACCTTCAGGGGCTCTAGTGAAGAGTCAGGTGCTCACCTATTTATGCCCCTCCAGGTTCTCTTCGCACAATGGTACAGTGGTTCCACCTCTCCCATTACACAACATAAGAGTTGCTTTTACAAATCACTCAACCATCTGCTCACTGTCTCTATTCTCCTTCTCCTAGTCACAGGAGCTATCTATTGTAATCCCACTCCTTCTGGTAATAATAAGACCACCTCCTTCCCTGCTACACTCAAAAACCCTGCAAATCTCATTAATATTCTTTGCATGCCTTCTGTCTCTTTTAATTGTGCTTTCTGGAATGCATGGTCAGTGTGTAACAAACTCTTCTTCATACATGCCTTTTGACTTTCAAATTTCCTTAACCTTCTTGCTCCTACTGAAACTTGGATTCAGCAGTCAGACACCATCTCCGCTACTGCTTTCTCAAATGGTGGCATACATTTACATGCCAACAGATCAGCTGGAGGTGTTGATCTGCTCCTTTCAACAAAATTTACTTTTCAGGTCATCCCTCCAGTACCCTCACTTATCTTCCCTTCTATTGAGTTCCACACTATCAGACTCTACCAGTTCTTTTCCCTGCGAGTAGCGGTTGTGTATCGCCCTCTGGGATCCTCCTGTCACTTACTGGATTACTTTGTCACATGGTAACCCCATTTTCTATCCTATGACTTCCTTGTATGGCCTTTCATAGCTTACTAATTCTGCCACATATGAAGACAGAATTAGGCTGGACCTGGTCTTCTCCCGGCCATGCTTAGTGTGTGACTTTACTAAATCCCCTATTTCACTCTCTCACCACAACCTTCTTTCATTGTCTGTCAAGAATTGTCCACCCACTCAGGACTCCCCAACTTTCCACACTTATAGAAATATACGTGCCATTAACACCCATAAACTTAGCAAGAATTTGAAGTCATAATTGGCCCCAATCTCCTCCCTCTCATGTCCTGACTCTGCACTGAACATTACAATGAAACACTGCAAAATGCCCTGGATGAAGTGGCACCTCCTACATTTAGAACAACTCAGCACAGACAGCGACAACGCTGGCAAATGCTTCAAACATGTTTTCTCCTTTTCTCCACGTATGCTAAAAGTCTGTAATGAAAATCTAATCTGGCCGAAAATTTAATCTATTATAAGCTTGTGCTTAAAACATGCAAAATCGCCTTTGACCTCTTCAAACAAACACACTTCAACACCCTCATAACCTCACTATCCAATAATCCTAAATGACTCTTTGACAGTTTTCACTCTCTCCATAATTCAAGAGTGCAGACCTCCACCAGCGACCTGAGTGATGATGATCTGGCCACTTATTTCAAAGAAAAAAATCGACCATGTCCATGAGGCAATTTTCTCCCAATCCCTTAACAGGATCAGGCTCCTTGCATCTTCTCACCCTACTACTACCAGCATCAGTGACCCAATTCCTTCACATCTCCTCCAGTCCCTTTTCCCAACTGTCAAAACTCACATAACTAAAAATATTTAATCTCTCTCTCTCATCTTGTATCTTTCCCTCCTCATTTAAACATTCCAGGATACATCCATTACTTAAAAAAAATCCTCAACCAGATCTGTGCTGCTAACTACAGACCTGTCTACAATCTTCCCATCATCTCTAAAATCCTGGAATGCTCGGTCCACTTCCATCTAATCTACTATCTTTCAGATAACTCCCTCCTTGACCTTTTACAATCTGGTTTCCCTTATTTATTTATACTCTACTGAAACTGCCCTTAATAAAGTCTATAATGATCTACTAACAGCTGAATCGAATTGTCACTACTCCCTGCTGATTTTCTTCTCTTCTTCTCCCTAAATACTGCCCCTATTGTAAAAACCATCAATAGATTTGGTTTTCAGCATTATCTCTATGCTGATGACACCCAATTATATACATCATTTTCTGACATCACTCGTGCATTACTACAAAATGCCAGTGATTGTCTTCTTGCTGTTTCTAACATTATGTCCTCTATCTATCTAAAACTGAATCTGTCAAAAACTGAACTCCTTGTATTTTGTCCCTCCTCCTCTAACCTACCTATGCCTGTGTGGCATTCTCATGTGGTGTATGGCTCAGGGTTGTACTCCTTGACAGGGTATGATGTATCTTATGGTGGCCAAGCTTTCTGTCAAGAGAAGAGTCTTTCCTTCTCAAATTAGGCCTCTTTCACACTTCAGTTTTTTGCATCAGTCAAAATCCGCCAAAAGGACGGATGCTGGGTCCGTTTTAGAACTGATGACAACGGATGCCACCCATCCGTTTTTTTGACGGATCCGACAAATGAAGAATTTTAAAGGAGAGAGAGATTTTTTTTTTGTCCGGCACCCAGAAAGAATTTCGGGTTAAATATGTGTCTGGAGGATCCGCCAGAGAAAAAAACGTTGCAAGCTCCGTTTTCAAATCTTTGAGGATGGTGACGGACAGCAACTTTTGGCGGATCCTCAAAAAAAACGGATGCAACGGACGGCAATCCGTCACAATCCGCCATTAATGGAAGTCAATGGGGAAAAAAACGGATCCTCAAAAGAAAATTGAGGATCCGTTTTTTTTCAAAACCTGGCGGATTGTGACTGATTGCAAAAAACTGAAGTGTGAAAGAGGCCTTACACACACAGCAAACTCCACAATACAGTGTTTGCACAGTAACTGCCTCAGGCAGAAGATAATGATGGTGGTAGTGTAAAGCCCCCATTACACACTGCGATATCGCTAGCAATATCGCTGTAAAGTCACCAATTTTGTGACGTTGCAGCGATATCGCTGCATGTGATACTTACCTCCGACCAGCTCCCCCGCTGATTATCGCTGATCGCGCGAGTAGCTCCAGGACCGTTTCTCGTCGGTCACTTCCTGCGGCGCTTCCTGTGGCGCCGACGAGCGACGCGTGGAGCCTGGCGGGAGGACGCAGAATCGCCGCGTCTGACAGGTAAGTAGCGATCCCCATCCCCAGCGATGTCGCTGGTGAGATCTGCCTGTGTGGCAGCTCACTAGCGACCACCTAGCGATTCACCAGCGATCCTGACCGCGTCATATCGCTGGTCGGGATCGCTGGTGCATTGCTAGGTGTAACGGTACCCTAAGGGGGTGAAGTACAGGAAGATCCGAGGGAGAGTTTCCTTCTCTGCTTAGTGCCCGGAACCAATGAGCAGGGCAGCAGGTTCCCCGGGGGAGACGAAAGCAGCCTGTTCAGCAGCCAGGAACAGGAAGGGAGGAGAGCAGAGAACGGGAAAACAGTGCACACTTTCCTCAGACAGCAGAGAGGGCAGGATGCTGACACAGACCGGGAGAGACAGAGATCTCCGGTGCAACAGCCAGAGTCAGAGGGACCGTGTGCAAAGACTGTGGACCGTGAGTACGTGAAGCCGGGGTACTGCAGTGACAGGAAGGTTGCGCACTCACCTCAGTAATAAGACGTTTCCATGCAAACAGACTGTGTGCTGTGACAAGATGCTTCCCTGCAAAAAAGAGACTGTGTGCTGTGACAAGACGCTTCCTGTGAAGAAACCAGCATATATCTTAATTGTCCAGATGGCTATGTTTTTTACAGGCCTGAGGGAATTGACTTTTTGTCTGTATATTTGGCTTGTGGATTTAAGTGTGAATTCTGGTGGGTCAAGAAGGCTGACTTGTACAATGATATACCATGTAACTTAGGGCCCCGTCACACATAGCTACTCACCAGCGATCCTGACAACGATATGAACTTGTCAGGATCGCTGGTGTGTTGCTACATGATCGCTGGTGAGCTGCCAAACAGGCAGCTTCACTAGCGATCAGCACCAGCAACGACGAGCGCACGCGTCACTGTGCACCTAAGATACCAGCGCACTGGTGCAGGGAGCTGGTAACCAAGGTAAACAGTGGGTTTCTAAGAGTCCCCTCTTTTAGGGGGGCCACTGGAACCCTGGTTTCCTAGGAAACCTGTTATGGAAGGCCCTGACAAGACAATCAGTATTTATGGCTCAAGCAGGGATCCAAAATCTCTCCCCTGATCCATAACCTCTCCAATGAAGGAGCTACTGGAGGGAATTTCAAACTTTTCGAGGATCAACAATCTTTTGCACTTTACACTTAAAAGTGACATTGACAGAAACCGGTGGAAGCAGAGATGATGGAGACAAAATCAAAGTGACAAACTGTTTTATTAGTGATTTATGGAATACATTTTTAATACGAAAAGATGGAGAGAGTTTTAATCTGAAAGCCACTAGGTTAACTACCTCCAAAATCTCAAAAAGACCAATACACTTAGGACCCAACTTTGATGATGCACTTTCAATTTAATATTTTTGGAAGATACCCATACCTTATCACCAACTTTGAATACCCCTCCAAATGTTTTCTGTTGGCCATCTGTTTCTGTTGATGCTGAGTCACACCAATATTTTTCTGAACCTCTTTCCCGACATACCCAAGTTTCTGTATGGCAACCTCTATTCCAGGACAACCAGAACATATCCTGGAGAATACAGCATAATGAGCATAATGAGGATGAAAACCATAATTACAAAAAAACTGTGAAGTTCAAGTAGACTGGTTAACCCGACTGTTAACTCCTTAGGCCTGTTTCACACTTCAGTTGTTTGACGTCAGTTGAAATCCGCGAAAGTGTAAAAAAAGGATCCGTTTCTGTTTGACATCAAATGGATGCACCGGATGCGTTTTTTTGATGGATCCACAGCCACCAATGTCTGAAATTTAAATCAATAGGATGAGAGAGAGAGAGAGAGATTTTTTTTTGCTGCCTGAACAGGTTTTGGGGTTAAATTTCATGAAAGGAAATTCTTCCGGGCATGCTCAGTATAAAAAGCGGAATCCGTTGGCGGAGTCCATCAATTACATTAATGGTTTGCAACGGATCTGTCGCCCATAGGCGTCCATTATAACGCATGGCGGACAGCGATGGATCCGTTGCTATCCGCTGTTTTAACGCAGACAAAAAAAATTTCATTGTCCATCCACTCCACACAGCGGACGCCAAAATTATGACGGATCCGTCAAAAAACGGATGCAACGGATAACCATCCATCAAAATCCGCCGCTAATGCAAGTCTTTGGGAAAAATGGAGGATCCGTTTTTTTCGAAAAACGGCGGATTTTGACTGACGGCAAACAACTGAAGTGTGAAACAGGCCTTAGTGACAGAGCCATTTTGCAGTTTAATGACCAAGCCAATTTTTACAATTCTGACCACTGTCAATTTATGAGGTTTTAACTCTGGAACGCTTTAACGGATCCCGCTGATTCTGAGATTCTGATTGTTTTTCTGTGACATATTTTACTTCATGATATTGCTAAGATTTCATCTATATGACTTGTGCTTAGTTATGAAAAAACCTGAAATATGACGAAAATGTTGAAAATGTTGCAATTTTCAAACTTTAAATTTTTATGCCCTTAAATCAGAGAGATGTCACACAAATTTCTTAATAAATATCATTTCCCACATGTCTACTTTACATCAGCACAATTTTGGAAATAACTTTTTTTTGTTAAAAAATGACCAGCGATTTCTCATTTTTACAACAAAATTTACAAAACCATTTTTTTAGAGATAACATCATATTTAAGGAATCCATGCAAAGAGAGAAGGTCGCACTCATCGAGATGGAAGTTTCACTGATTTATTGACATATCATGAACATGTCAAGTCGGGGGAGTGACATAAGGAGTGCAAGAAAGGCTGACAACGTCCATTTCGCGCTGCTCAAGCGCTTCAACGGGACCCGTTGAACCACTCGAGCAGCGCGAAACGGCCGTTGTCAGCCTTTCTTGCACTCCTTATGTCACTCCCCCGACTTGACATGTTCATGATATGTCAATAAATCAGTGAAACTTCCATCTCGATGAGTGCGACCTTTTCTCTTTGCATGGATTCCCAGGATTGACTGTTTCCAGGTCTGGCACCCGAGATTCCCAGCTGCTGGGCTTCTGTATGCCGTACATCATTTGAAGTCACACGGTAACAGCGGTGCCGTCCGCTTTTTATCTTGAGTTTTGTGATTTAACATCATATTTAAAGTCATTTTGAGGGGTGTACATGACAGAAAATACCCAAAAGTGACACCATTCTAAAGACTGGACCCCTCAAAGTGCTCAAAACCACATTCAAGAAGTTTATTAACCCTTTACATACTTCACAGGAACTGAAGCAATGTGGAAGGAAAAAATTAACATTTAACTTTTTTTGCAAAACATTTACTTCAGAACCAATTTTTTTTATTTTCAAAAGTGTTAAAAGAGAAAATGAACACAAAATTTGTTGTGCAATTTCTCCTGAATACGCCAATACCCCATATGTGGGGGTAAACCACTTTTTGGGTGCATGGGAGAGCTCAGAAGGGAAGGAGCGCCATTTTGGAATGCAGACTTTGATAGAATTTTCTGGGGGCGTCATGTTGCGTTTGCAGAGCCCCTGATGTGTCTAAACAGTAGAAACCCCCAATAAGTGACCCCATTTTGGAAACTAGACCCCCCAAGGAGTTTATCTAGATGTGTGGTGAGCACTTTGAACCCCCAAGTGCTTCACAGAAGTTTATAAACTCAAAGCCGTGAAAATAAATAATCATTTTTTCCTCAAAAAATATTTTAGCCCACTACTTTTTATTGTCCCAAGGGTAACAGGAGAAATTGGACCACAAAAGTTGTTGTGCAATTTGTCCTGAGTATGCTGATACCCCATATGTGGGGGGAACCAATGCTTGGGAGAGCCCGGAAGAGAAGGAGTGCCATTTTGGAAACCACTGTTTGGGCACACGTCTGGGCCCGGAAGGGAGGGAGCACCATTTGACTTTTTGAATGCAAAATTGGCTGGAATCAATGGTGGTGCCATGTCGCATTTGGAGACCCCCTGATGTGCCTAAATAATGGAAACCCCTCAATTATAGCTCCATCCCTAACCCAAACACATTCCTAACCCTAATCCCAACCATAACCCTAATCCCAACCCGGATCCTAATCCCTAACCATATTCCTAATCCTAATCCCAACCCCAACCCTAATCCTAATTCCAACCCAAACCCTAATTCCAACCCTAGCCCTAATTCTAACCCTAATTCTAACTCTCTCTGCTGGAGTCGCCCAAGGCTCTGTTTTAGGACCCCTACTCTTCTCAGTCTATACACGGTCTGGGGCAACTCATAAAGTCCCATGGATTCCAGTACCACCTTTATGCTGATGACACTCAGATCTACCTCTCTGGCCCAGACATCAACTCTCTGCTGTCCAGAATCCCAGAGTGTCTATCATCCATATTCTCCTTCTTCTCCTCTCGCTTCCTCAAGCTCAATGTGGACAAATCTGAACTCATCATCTTTCCTCCATCTCACAGATCTTCCTTACCCGACCTAGCTATAACAATTAATGACATCACGCTTCCCCAGTACCGGAAGTCCGCTGCCTCAGAGTAAGCTTTGACTCTGCACTGTCCTTCAAACCGCACATCCAAGCTCTTTCTACCTCCTGTCGCCTCCAGCTCAAAAATATTTCCAGAATCCATCCTTTCCTCAACCCTCAATCTACTAAAATGCTTGCGCATGCCCTCATCATCTCCCGCCTCGACTACTGCAACATCCTTTTCTGTAGTCTCCCTGCTAACACCCTCACACCTCTCCAGTCCATTCTTAACTCTGCTGCCCGACTAATTCATCTCTCTCCTCGCTACTCCTCTGCTTCTCCCCTCTGCAAATCTCTTCACTAGCTCCCATTCCATCAGCGTATCCAGTTCAAATTACTAATACTGACCTACAAGGCCATCTTTATCCTGTCTCCCCCATATGTCTCTGAACTAATCTCTCGATACCTTCCCTCATGTAATCTCCGGTCCTCCCAAGACCTCTTTCTCTCTTCCACACTTATTCGCTCCTCACCCAACCGCCGCCAAGACTTCTCCTGAATAGCCCCTATTCTCTGGAATTCTTTGCCCCAACAATTCCGACTATCAACCACATTTGGATCTTCCAGACGGAACCTGAAAACCCATCTCTTCAAGAAAGCCTACAGCCTGCAATGACCCCGCTACCTCCTTCTCTCTCACCACTACCGGTGATATCACCTCAACCAACACCGGAACTGCTGCAACCCACCACCCTACTGTCTCCTTCCCCACCATTCTGTAGCATGTAAGCCTGAAAGGGTAGGGTCCTCTCCCCTCTGTATCAGTCTGTCATTGTTAGTTTGTTTACTGTAAGTGATATCTGTAATTTGTATGTAACCCCTTCTCACGTACAGCACCATGGAATCAATAGTGCTATATAAATAAATAATAATAATAATAACCCTAATTCTAACCCTAACCCTAATTCCAACCCTAACCCTAATTGAATAATTAAGGTAAACATATTTTGTTTATTTCATTATATTTCCCTAAGTGGTGATAAAGGGGGGTAATTTTTTTTTAATTTTGATCACTGTGATAGGGTTTATCGCAGTGATCGAAATGTACATTGAATGAATGAATGGAATCTGCGTGCTGGCAGATTCGGCGGGCACACTGCGCATGCGCTCGCCATTTTCTTCCCAGACCAAGATGGCGGCGCCCACCGGAGGAGGCAGGAGGGCCCAAAGACCATCGGGAGGTACTGGGGGGGAGAAAGTGAAAGCAAAATCGCAGCTTTTTTTTTGCGGTTGCCGTTATGCAGTTAATAGCAACGATCGCAAAAGCGGGGTTGGTAAAAACCGACCCGAATCATGTTCTCTGGGGTCTTGGCTACTCCCGGCAGCCGAGACCCTGGGGAAAATCTGACTCTGAGGGCACTATACACTTTTTCCACAGCGCCGTTAATTAACAGCGCTGTGGTGTAAGTACCCTTATCTACTGTCGTTAAAAGGTGTATTGGTGGTCGTTAAGGGGTTAAAGGCGAACTCAGCAGGAGGTAAGAAAGTTAGGACTAGTCCTCCTGCTGAGTAGCAACAATACACCTTAGAAATTGTTCCAACTACTGATTTATCCTCTCTGTCTGACTGTCAGATTCAAAGGAATGTCATGCAATCTCACCGCATGATTGATAAATAATCTGCGGCTCTACATGAGGTACAAGGTACGTAACCCCGAAAATGGAACAAAGTAACCTTGCTTACTGAATCAGTCAACTATCACCCAAATAACAGTTTTCCTACTAGACAAAGGCACATCAATAATGAAATCCATGTAAAAATGATTCCACGGTCTTTCTGGAATTGGCAATGGAGCCAATTCCCTGGCCATCCGGTTATCACAAACTTTAGCGTATGTGCAAAACTCACAAGTGGATGCAAAACCCTTGATATTGTTAAGTATGGATGTCAATCAAAAGAGTCTACATATAGTTTTTTATATAGCAGGGACCCCGGGGTGACCACACAAGATGGAGCATTGAAACTCTTACAACAGAAGTAATCTAAGATACTCAGGCACACATAATTTAGACCCAGTACTAGCGGAATGAGTGAATGACTGGACTTCGCAAATTTCAGCCTCCATTTCCAAGGATATCATAGAAATTACTGAGGTAGAATGGAGGATGGATGCTCTGGAGGAGAAACTAATTCAAGGCTGCATGACAAAGCATCAATCCTAACATTCTTAGACCCCAATATGAATGTGATGGAAAAATTGAATCTAGAAAAATATAAGGGCCACTGGCATGTCTGTTGTGAACTCATTTTCTGGTCTGCCTCTGGTTTCTGGTGAGGGAGCTGGTTGTGCTGACAGAGAAGTTGTGAGTTCTCTTTCCGGGCTCCCTCTGGTGGTGGCAGGAGGTAGTGAAGCTGATCTAATTAACAGAGACCTGCCACCTGATAATGAGGAAGAGGAGTGGACATCTGGAGACTCAGACTGGATTTAAGACAGCCGACTCCCTATTCCCATGCTGGTGATTTTTTCCTGCCTCCTGAGGTCTTAGTTTCCAGCTCAGTTCCTGCCTTCTCAAGCTAAGTTGCCTTTGCTAATGTTCACATTTGATTTGGTTTGGTCTATTCAGTTTTTTGTGTGGTCAGCCAGCCCCGTGTGGGGCTGTGCTGAATTTCCACTCTTATGTCACTTTATGTGCCAGTTTGCTTTTTGTCCCATATTAGATTGGACTCTTTTTGCTCTGTTCTCAAAAAATGCCAGAGTGCTGATATAGTGGGAGAAGTCTTGTGACTTCAGGATATTTTTTGCTATCAGAAGTATTGGACATTTTTAAAGGGTTTTTTGGCATGATTGTAGACAGTATCTTTCCTTTCCTGTCCTTTCTAGCTAGTGTGGGCCCCATTGTTTGCTCAGCCTATTTTCCTACCTGTATTCGTGTTTTCATCTTCTCTCACCGTCAATACATGTGTGGGGGCTGTCTATTCCTTTTGGGGTCTGATCTGGGGCAGTTTTAGATTTTCCCTTTTCTTGCTTTAGGCTTATTTAGTCCTCTGGTTGTGACGAGGCATCTAGAATCATTGTAGTTACACTCCACGGCTGCTGTTAGTTGTGTGGTTAGGATCAGGGGTCTGCAATCCGCGTAGTTACCAACCTCTCTGGTTTTCTGTGACTTGGCTTGGTCTTGTTTTCCTCCTCGGTGACCCATTCATAACACATGTCTCAAGATTATACATTTAGCAAATTCAATATAAGCTAAGTTTTTATGATCTGTCTCAATCATGGCCTGATGAATAGCTTCTTCCAAAAAATGCAAACATTCTTCAACAGCTAACTTGACAACTAGCAGGTCGTAATTTCCAACTTCATAATTTCTCTCAGAAGAAGAAAATTTCCTAGAAAAAAATGCACATGGCTGTAAGTTAGTCAGAGTTTTGGGACCTTGAGACAAAGCAGCTCCTACACCAACCTCTAAGGCATCCACCTCTATGATTAAAGTTTTCTGAAGCTCTGGTTGAATCAAACCAGGAGAAGACAGGAAGCATTCTTTTAATGTATTAAAGGTCAGAATGGCATCTGACGACCTTAAGATATGTCCCCTTACCTTTGAAATCGTGCCAATGTTTCTTCTCTATGGTCTGAGAGCTGGTTGCTCCAACCTCCATTAGTTCCATCTCAGGTAAGGAAACAGACTTGGGAAGAATGACCGAAACTCCTGGTCTCTTATCACATCTTACCTGAATTCTACAATCCATATGAATGGCCTGAGTCATGACCTCCCATAAAGAATAAGGTAGAGTATGCAAAGCCAGAATGTACTTAAGAGCATCTGTAAGTCCACAGTGAAACTGACACCGGAGAGTAGCATCATTCCACAGAATCTCAGTGGACAATTGCCAGAACTCCCAAATATAATCCTCAACGGTTCGGCGCTTCCTGCATCACGTTCATGATCTTAGCCTCCATGACTTGGACCCTGTCGGGCTCATCATAAATCTTCCCTAAGCCATCAAAAAAGGCATCAACAGAAGACCATTCTGGGGTCAGTGGGGCAAAGAGAATGCACAGGTCTCAGGACCCTGACGCAATAGAGACATGATTATTCCCACCCGCTGGTACTCATCCCATAAACATTGGGGTGGAAGAGTAAAAATTAGTTTACATCTCTCCCTGAATACCCTCAGCTGATCCCTTACCCCTGAAAATCTGTCAGGAAGTGCCACAATTGGTACGGGGGTGGTCACCTGCACACCAGTGGGTCTAGAAGTCATAACTATGTCTGGCAGGAAACACAGGCATACAGTTCAGTTAACTAGTTGGGCAATCTCCAGAACAGAGAGCACCTGGAGAAAGCCCAGCACATCCCAGTCACAGATTGAATGGCCGAGCTGTCACAGTAGCGACAGATCAGCATGTCAATTACAAGATTGGATGGCCGAGCTGTAAATAAAAATACAGACAATTCAGCAAGACCCAGATTCCTTAGAGCAGCAAAAAATTTTGTGCACTTAGTGGAGGAATCGGGACATGGATAAAGTAGTGGCCAACCACATTAAACTTTCAAAATAAATTATTTTATTTAAAAAAATGAAAAAAATTTTGAGTTTTGCTTTGCATGTGAGTTCAAAATAGTGTTTCCTGACCTCTGCTAAATTTACTTAATCCTAGGAATTACGGTACTCAGAAAATCTTCCAGCTGTGCTATTTTGAGTTAGAACAACTCAGCAACTTTTCCCTTTTGCGCACAAGACAGACAAGACAGATTCAGAATATTGATGGCTTATTTGTAGGATAGGCCATCAGTATCTGATTGATTGGGGTCTGACTCTCAACACCTCTGCTAGTCAGCTATTTAAGTGGGCTGTAGTCCTCAGCAAGCTATTCAGCCTTTTCTGGTCACCTACATACCATCCATATAGTCTTGGTACTGGATATTGTAGCATTATCCTATTCATTTCAAGTTTTCAAGAGAAGGGTGTCTACAGAGCTTGCCCAACCTTTTAGCTCCTTGAAATAGCTGATCACTATTAAGAGTAGGACTTCTACTTACCAAATATTGATTGCCTATCTTTAGGATATTCTGAACCTAAAAAACTCCTTTTAGGGAAGCATGTCCTATACAAACCTCTAATTAAATAAAGGCAAGCACTGACAATGTATTTGTTAAAGGTTTATTCAGATTTCAGCCTTTCATCGCAGAGACAAGAATACCTCCAATAAGGAAGCGATCATAGGGCTATGGAAACAGATGAGAACAGCTGAGCTACGCTGTTTCTGTAACTCAGAATTCCTGAGATGGGAATAACCCATTAAGCACATTAGTTCATAATATGCTACATATTACTTCCAATTTAAGTCCTTTACGTTTATTAAATGCTTGAAGTAAGACTGTGCCATATATTGCTAAAATCACTAGCACTTTATTTTAGGAAAATAGAACCAAATTAATGAGTTTTTTGACTTGACATTTTATTGCACTACTATCCTTATTGATGATATTCTGTATTTGCTATAATTCTATATGTTAATTCTACAAAGCAATTTACAGCAATATGGTCCGAAAACCACAATCTATTATGTTTACTCTATTGCATTAATGCTTATTTTTCTGCTAGTAAATAGGGCTATTGAATCACTGGTCTGTGGAAATTACAATCATTTTTTACCTGAAGAAGAAAAACATTTTACTCTCCTTTAATTATCATAACCCAATGTTTTACGCAAGTTATGTGAAATATGCAAATAGAGAAATAATTCATTCTACTATGATGACAACCTATATCTATATTACCAACATATTCCTCTGAGATGGAAGATAAACATGAAATGATGACACTTCCTCACATATCCTCCATATAATGAAATATAATAGCAGAAGGAAGAAGCCTTGTCTGTATTGCTCTAATGACACAGATGTCAATTTGAAAAAAAGGCAAAGAAGCCAAGCAGCAAATGTTTTATTTAGTAAAAGAATAAAATAAAAGTCCTAATGTTAATCATACAACAATGTGTGTTAGTCAAAAACTGAGAGAGAAGTGATGCTGTATAAATACATAGATACATAGCGAACAGCAATCTTTCTCCTGTTTAATCCTTATCACTTTATACTTCAGAAGGAAATATGAAATTAAAACCATCAATAATCCCCACCTAGCACAATTATATCAATAAACATTTTTCCAAGCAACACATATTAAGTGGGGATTGCTGTATTTAAAAAATATGGTAATCTTTTTTCTATTGCTTGAATTAGAGTTTCGTCTTTTATTAAAAACACATGAAATATACAATATTTTACTTTTTGCCCCATCAGGAGCCTTGACCCCATAGTTGTTTGTTTGTGTGATAGTCAACAGCATTTTTATCAGTTTAACCCTAACAGGCAATCTATTAAATGGCCATTCTCGAGTTTAGAAGTTATTCCCCTATACATAGTTTAGGTGATAACGTCCTGATTGCTGGGGGTCAGACCACTGAGATATTCACAGACCCCAAGAACTGGTGCTCCAAAGAGCCCCATGTGAATCTAGCAGTGGTCAATTATGCACACTGTTGTCCATTCATCTGCAATTGACCCCCGGAGTTGGGATGATCTACGGTCCGCTCATGAAAATGAATGGAGCTATAATGTTTATGATCAACCACCACTCCATTCACACAGGGAATTTCAGAGCCTTGGTTCTTGGGGTTCCTGCAGACAGCCCCCAGCTATCGTAAAATTATCCAATATCACATGGATAAGGGATAACTTCCAAACTTGAGATTACCCCTTTAAACTTTACCTCTGAAACCCATTGGCACTCTGCAATAATTTTGCAGATTGCTGGTGAGTTTGCAGAGGGAGACCTCACTCTTTGTCAAGCTATTTCGATGCTGCTGCAATCACTATTGGCCTACAATAACAGGACTTGGCGGATTGATAGGCAACAGATAGCGGAACCAGGCATGTTTTCTTTCTGAAATTGTTTGATATTCATTGGATGTCTTTAATAAATAACAGCCAATATTGCCATCTTTGCTACCATATCCATGTAGGTACTGGAATTGAAAGCAGGACCTAGGAGCCAGGAGCACTAACTAAATACAAGGGTTTGATGTTGGATCTTTTTTTCCCCATTTCTTTTTACATTGCACATTGTTCTTCTTGCATTTTAATTCTGGATCCAACCTGGGCTCACTGATTACTGATACAGCATCACCTAGTTGATGCAATAGTATACACACTTGGTCAAAATTGTTGGCACCCCTCGTTTAATGACAAAAAAACCCCACAATGGTCACAGAAATAACTTGAATCTGACAAAAGTCGTAATAAATAAAAAATCTATGAAAATGAACAAATGAAAGTCAGACATCGAATTTCAACCATGCTTTCATAGAAGTTTTATAAATAAAACTCATGAAATAGGCCTGGACAGAAATTATGGTACCCCTGAAAATAATGTGACAAAAGGGACATGTTAAAACAAAGTGTGTCCACTAATTAGCATCACAGGTGTCTATTCCATGTGTGGAATCAGTGAGTATAGAGGGCTACAGATACTCACTGTGCTGTTTGGTGACATGGTGTGTATCACGCACAGCATGGACCAGAGGAAGCGAAGGAAAGAGTTGTCCCAGGAGATTAGAGAGAAAATTATAGACAAACATGGTAAAAGTTATAAGACCGTCTCCAAGCAGCTTGATGTTTCTGTGACTACAGTTGCACATATCATTCAGAAAATTAAGCTCCATGGGACTGTAGCCAACCTACCTGGAAGTGATCGCAGGAGGAAAATTGATGACAAATCAAAGAGACGGATAATACGAATGGTAACAAAAGAGCCCAGAAAAACTTCTAAACAGATTTAAGGTGAACTTCAAGCTCAAGGAACATCAGTGTCAGATCACACCATCCGTCATTGCATGAGTCAAAGTGGACATCGTGGGAGGTGACCAAGGAAGACACCATTGTTGAAAAAAAATCATAAAAAGCTAGACTGGAATTTGCCAAACTACATGTTGACAAGCCACAAAGCATCTGGGAGAATGTCCTATGAACAGATGAGACAAAAAAGGAACTTTTTGGCAATGCACATCAACTATATGCTTACAGACATCAAGAAAAGGACACTTTCCCTACTGTGAAACATGGAGGAGGCTCTGTTATGTTCTGGGGCTGCTTTGCTGCATCTGGCACAGTGTGTCTAGAATCTGTGTAGGGTACAATGAAATCTCAAGACTATCAAGGGACTCTAAAGAGAAATGTGCTGCCCAGTGTCAGAAAGCTTGGTCTCAATTGCAGGTAGTGGGTCAACAGGATAATGACCCAAAACACACAGCTAAAAACACCCAAGAATGGCTAAGAGGAAAACATTGGACTATTCTGAAGTGGCCTTCTATGAGCCCTAACATAAATCCTATTGAGAATCTTTTGAAAGAGCTGAAACATGCTGTCTGTAAAAGGCAACCTTCAAACACGAGCCAACTGGAGCAGTTTGCTCTGAGGAGTGTTCCAAAATGCCTGTTGAGAGGTGCAGAAGTCTTATTGACAGTTACAGGAATTGTTTGATTGCAGTGTGTGGAGAAACAGGATCAGTGGGTGCTCTTGTCTGCTGGCCCGGCTGCATTTAGTAAGACTGCGTGGACCAGGGCTCATACGAAAAAAGGGAGAAAAGAGACACAGGATAACATGCACAAACAGCAGAATGTCCATGTGAAAAAAGGCTTTTATTGACATACAATAGCAAGAGAGATCCAAGTGTACAATAAAAACAATTAAAAACCAGAAGTGAAACAAAAGTGGGCAGGTTGAGAACACATGCAGTATACAAAGGAAGAAATGTTTATATCAATAAGTGTTTAAAAAAAAATGCATTCACAACAATGCCCTCTATCACTATATAATATGCATAAATTGTTTAGTATAAACATATGGACAATTTGCAGCAATGAAGTCCGATCAGTCTAATAGTCACTTGTAGGTATGTAAACAATCCAAATGATTACCATGCAAGTCCATGGATGAGGGAAGGCAATTGCTGGATGACATGAAAATTACCTAAGCATACTCACACTGCCCACAGAACCCAACGCGTGTCGCTGCTAACCTGCAGCTTCATCAGGGGAAGTAGCCAGGAATGATATCAAGTCCCCTTTATAGTACAATTGCAATTGTAATCACTACAGCGCACGTCGACACCTGAGTGCGGCGTCAGCTGTGTGATGAAGATAACCTGAGTCCAGAATGAGTCATGACGCCTGCGCAGTAGATAGCATTGTATTCCTGAGAGATTGTGAACAAGACACTAGCAGTTCAAAAGCCAGAGAGCAGGAACCAGGAGCTGCCCCACATGTAACAAAGCTGCTGCTCTGTAAGCCAGGCAGGGAGGGGAGGGTGGTTCTTAACTCTTTCTCCTCACATAGCCCAGCACCCAAGAATGACATCAGTGCTCCATAACATAAACTTATGCTATCAACCTGAAAAAATAAAGTGATAATAGAGCGCCAGTACCTGGCAGCAGTGTCCATGCTCAGAATCACATGTAATACAAAAAATCAATGCAAATACTAAAAAGAAAAAAAATAAAATAAATAATAATAATAATAATGCACTAATGACATGGAAACTGCACCTAAAAAACTGCAGCATGTGAACAATGTATCCTAAAAATGGTGGAAACGCAGACAATCAGCAAGAGATATATATACCTTTACATATATCAAAAGGGTAATGCAATTTCATGGATTACAACAATCAGGTAACTAATATAAACAGTAGAGAAAATAACAAAGATGAAATATTCCATAAAAATCAATGATGCCATAATTCATAGTACCAAACTGAATGGTCAATTCTGTAACAGTAACTATCTTTCTAATCAGAATGTACAGTCATGGCCAAAAGTATTGACACCCCTGCAATTCTGTCAGATAATATTCAGTTTCTTCCTGAAAATGATTGCAAACACAAATTCTTTGGTATTATTATCTTCATTTAATTTGTCTTAAATGAAAAAACGCAAAAGAGAATGAAGCAAAAAGCAAAACATTGATCATTTCACACAAAACTCCAAAAATGGGCCGGACAAAAGTATTGGCACCCTCAGCCTAATACTTGGTTGCACAACCTTTAGCCAAAATAACTGTGACCAACTGCTTCCGGTAACCATCAATGAGTTTCTTACAATGCTCTGCTGGAATTTTAGACCATTCTTCTTTGGCAAACTACTCCAGGTCCCTGATATTTGAAGGGTACCTTCTCCAAACTGCCATTTTTAGATCTCTCCACAGGTGTTCTATGGGATTCAGGTCTGGACTCATTGCTGGCCACCTTAGAAGTCTCCAGTGCTTTCTCTCAAACCATTTTCTAGTGCTTTTTGAAGTGTGTTTTGGGTTATTGTCCTGCTGGAAGACCCATGACCTCTGAGGTAGACCCAGCTTTCTCACACTGGGCCCTAAATTATGCTGCAAAATTTGTTGGTAGTCTTCTGACTTCATAATGCCATGCACACGGTCAAGCAGTCCAGTGCCAGAGGCAGCAAAGCAACCCCAAAACATCAGGGAACCTCCGCCATGTTTGACTGTAGGGACCATGTACTTTTCTTTGAATGCCTCTTTTTTTCTCCTGTAAACTCTATGTTGATGCTTTTGCCCTAAAAGCTCTACTTTTGTCTCATCTGACCAAAGAACATTCTTCCAAAATGTTTTAGGCTTTTTCAGGTAAGTTTTGGCAAACTCCAGCCTGGCTTTTTTATGTCTCGGGGTAAGAAGTGGAGTCTTCCTGGGTCTCCTACCATACAGTCCCTTTTCATTCAGATGCCGACGGATAGTACAGGTTGACACCGTTGTACCCTCGGACTGCAGGGCAGCTTGAACTTGTTTGGATGTTAGTGGAGGTTCTTTATCCAACATCCGCACAATCTTGCGTTGAAATCTCTTGTCAATTTTTCTTTTCCGGCCACATCTAGGGAGGTTAGCCACAGTGCCATGGGCTTTAAACTTCTTGATGACACTGCGCACGGTAGACACAGGAACATTCAGGTCTTTGGAGATGGACTTACAGCCTTGAGATTGCTCATGCTTCCTCACAATTTGGTTTCTCAAGTCCTCAGACAGTTCTTTGGTCTTCTTTCTTTTCTCCATGCTCAATGTGGTACACACAAGGACACAGGACAGAGGTTGAGTCAACTTTAATCCATGTCAACTGGCTGCAAGTGTGATTTAGTTATTGCCAACACCTGTTAGGTGCCACAGGTAAGTTATAGGTGCTGTTAATTACATAAATTAGAGAAGCATCACATGATTTTTCGAACAGTGCCAATACTTTTGTCCACCCTCTTTGTTATGTTTGGTGTGGAATTATATCCAATTTGGCTTTAGGACAATTCTTTTTGTGTTTTTTCATTTAAGACAAATTAAATGAAGATAATAATACCAAAGAATTTGTGTTTGCAATCATTTTCAGGAAGAAACTGAGTATTATCTGACAGAATTGCAGGGGTGTCAATACTTTTGGCCATGACTGTATATTCAAAAAACCCAGGATATTCAACACAGCAACCAATATGATTGATGGTATAAATAAATCCTATCATGAGGAAAAATTATTTCTTTTTTTCTTTTCTATTTTCCTTTAGATGGAACTAGAGGGCCTATCAAACCCAAACCACATACCACTGAATGCGCGCACTATCTCCCCGTGGGCCAAACACTACATGGACAACACAGGGTTAGGGTAAAACAGTGTGGCAATACATTATTGAACTACAACACCCAATAGAAAACAGAAAAATCCCAGCATTTACCCCCAAGATGGTGCACATTACAGGATCTCACCTTTCCGCTAACTCGCCAGGATAATGGTAGATGTTACGTCAGAGTTCCCAAGGTTGCTAATCCACTTGTGATGCACACAGTGAAGAGATATCGACAAGCGTAGGGAGATGACTGAGAACAGTCCATAGAGTCCATACAAGGTCCAAAGCCAGTTGACATGTGAGTCACCACCTGGCTGCTCCCCCATCTTAATTAGCCAGTTGTGATAGGATTCCGATCATCCACTTTCCTTAGAGCATATTCCATGTCTTCCTTATGAAAATAAACAACACAGGTAATTGAAGAGTAACATCTGGTATCCATAGGATTCACGCATGGCTTCCCCCACATTCCATAGCTCCTGGATTAAATCCCACTCAATTCGTTGAAGCTGAAACATCTCATGTAGTTTATGTATCTTGCTGAGGTCATATATCCACTCTGGTCCTCTTCCCAAGGCCGAGTTGGTGGAGTTGGACATAGTAGCATCCGAAACCTGCAGTGCATGCCTCATTACTGGTCTGCTGAGTCTGTCTGTATGCCTCCCTGGTTGTGAAGCCCTGGACGGTGTATGAGAACACCAGTCCTCTCCAGCTCCCTCGGTTCCCCTGGACTGAGTAGTGTCCCACTGCTTGCCACCAATTGTGGAGAAATGGGGTCAGTGCTTTCGTCCGCTGGCTCAGCTGCATTTAGCAAGAATGCATGGACCAGGGCTCATAACACTAAACGCCCGCTCTATCTTCCCGTGGGCAATACACTACACAGACAACACAGGGTTAGGATAAAACAGTGTGGCAATACTTTATTAAACCACAACACCCAATAGCAAACTGAACAATCCCAGCAATTACCTCCAAGATGGTGCACATTACAGGGTCTCACCCTTCTGCTGACTCGCTGGGATAATGGTAAATGTTATGTCAGAGCTCCAAGGGTCGCTATTACACCTGTGATACACACATATAGAACAGATATCAACAAGCATAGGGAGATGACCGAGAACAGTCCATAGAATCCGTAAGAGGTCCAAAGAAAGTTAACATGAGAGTCACCACCTAGCTTATCCTACCACCTCCATGGAACCAGGCTACCAGCGGGTCCCAAACCTGGCTTTCTCCAAACAAATACATGGTTCAGAGATGGTTACTGGATCAGATATGTGTTCTCCCAACCACAGCCGAACACCCCTAGTTCGTTTCCTATAGAATTATAGATCCGTGCCCCTCATGATGGTGCCATGATGAATTGGCTGCAGTCCTGTCTCTCGTCCATTGAGTGTTTTGCAAAATGTCCGACTGGTAGCTCTGTGAACATGAGATCTGCTTTTTGAGTTTTTTTTTATACCCGAGGCATGTAGGCTATATTTAGAATTACCCAGTGTCCTTCAGTCCACCCTCATATTTTTTTCCCTCTTTACTTTATAAGTTAAGAAACTAGTTCCAGATTTACAATGCACAATTAGCATATCAGCACAAAATAAACAAAGATAAACACACACTATGTACAAGTTACTATTACAGACTTACACAGTATGTTACATGGTATAACAGTCTGCAAGTCTGTCTCCTTGACCCACCAGAAATAAATACCCAAATCCACAAGCCAGTATGGAGATAAAAAGTCAATTCTTCTTGGTTTGCAAAAACATAGTCATCCGGGTAATTAAGATATACTCTGTTTTTTTCACACAGTGATTGCCTCGAAAGGTTGTGTAACAAAATATTAAGTTAAGGGAACCATCATTTATGTTCAGGCCTATTTCATAAGTTTTATTTTTTTTTAAATTCTGTGGAAGCACGGTTGAAAAGCAATGTCTGACTTTCATTTGTTCGTTTTCATAGATTTTTGATTTATTATTACTTTAGTCAGATTTAAGTTATTTCTGTCACCATTGTTGGTTTTTCTGTCATTGGATGAGGGGTACCAACAATTTTGACCACATGTGTGTCTAGGCAGTTGTATATCCATGAATTTCTTGATAAAGCATTGTGTTAAATTATCGATAAACATCACATTTTGATACCTGGATCCAAGGGGTAATATTTCTCCTTGTGGAGAGTGACATGTCAAGCCTGGCATGCCAAGATGAGGAGACTTTTAAGCCTTGAAATGCTCCTCTAGGAAATTAAATATGCAAATTGAAGAGACAACCTGAAGAGAAAACTTGCATATTTTGATACCTTACTTGTTTCACAAATATCCTAGGCATTTGAATCCAGCTGAAAGACTGGCAAGATTTATGTATAATCAGTAGATTTGGTTTCCAGTACCATCTCTATGCTGATGACACCCAATTATACGCTTCTTCTCCTGACATCATGCCAGCCTTTCTAGAAAACACTGGCGATTGTCTAAACGCTGTGTCTAACATCATGTCCTCATTATATCTGAAACTGAACCTGTCAAAGACTGAACTCCTGGTGTTTCCTCCCTCTACTAATGTACCTATACCCGACATTGCTATTTCTGTGTGTGGTTCCACTATTACTCCCCAGCAACAGGCCCGCTGTCTTGGGGTCATACTTGATTCCGAGCTTTCCTTTGCCCCCCACATTCGATCAGTGGCTCGCTCTTGTCATCTGCACCTCAAAAACATTTCTAGAATTCGACCTTTTCTTACTTTTGACTCTGCAAAAACTCTTACTGTTTCTCTTATTCATTCTCGTCTGGACTATTGTAACTCTCTTCTAATCGGTCTCCCTCTTACCAAACTCTCCCCTCTCCAATCTGTCTTGAATGCTGCAGCCAGGATCATATTCCTCACCAATCGTTACACCGATGCCTCTACCTTGTGCCAGTCATTACACTGGCTACCCATCCACTCCAGAATTCAGTATAAACTTATTACCCACAAAGCCCTCCACGGCTCAGCACCACCCTACATCTCCCTTGTTTCAGTATACCACCCTACCCGTGTCCTCCGTTCTGCTGATGACCTGAGGTTAGCATCCTCAATAGTCAGAACCTCCCACTCCCGTCTCCAAGACTTTACACGTGCCTCGCCAATTCTTTGGAATGTACTTCCCAGGTCAATACGATTAGTCCCCAATCCCCAAAATTTTAAGCGTGCCCTGAAAACGCATTTATTCAGACTGGCCTATCGCCTCAACACATTAACCTAATCTATCCCTGTGTGGCACAGCCAAAAGTTTTACCATAACCAGATTTCCCGCATCATGTTCCCACATGCTTTATGCATCCATTAGCCCTCTGTGTCTGTACTGTTACACACTTAACATTATGGCTGGTCCATACAATCAGGGCAACTGTTACCACCCACCTTTCATGTCTACCTCTTTCCTCATAGACTGTAAGCTTGCGAGCAGGGCCCTCTTTCCTCTTGGTATTTGTTATAATCTACTGTATGTGATTATTGTTATGCTGTAATGTCTATTGTCTGTACAAATCCCCTCTGAAATGTAAAGTGCTGCGGAATATGTCGGCGCTATAAAAATAAAATTTATTATTATTATTATTATTATGTATAGCAGTGTAACAGCACAATAATAGTTTAGCATTGCACTGATTCTGAACTGAAAAAAAAATTTAGACACAGTTGCAGAAATAATTGACTCTAGGTAAATCCACTGGGAGCTGCATGAGAATAGCTGATTTGGTGGCAAACACCGATTAGAGCTACTGTATCTTGATTAAGAGACACTTGGTTGAATCTTCATTTTCTCTACTCTTGGCAGAAATATGATGAGAGAGATAGTATAAGTATACATATAAGTTTGATAACAGCATGTTTAAAGAGTGCCTATCATCAGTCTTGGGCAACACAAGTGGTCATAATCGTTCTAATAATCCCTTATAGGTCCCCACTTCCTAGATAATGAAAAGTATGAAATTCTGGGTTATCATATTAGCTCTGTATACTAACCAGGATCCCACAACTCTTCACGATCCTCCTAGCTGTAAAAGAGATTATTATTATGAGATCTTGCTCTTTCTCCTAACCCAGCACTGCTGTATACTTTACAAGTGATCCCAAAAGTTAACAGCACTAGAGCGTATTTAGGGACTTTGTGACCACATTTTCTAATAGGTGATTGTCATGGTTCAATTTGGGGATTCAAATTGGTGACCTATTACTTTGTCGTCCATTCTTCTGCCTACTGAGCTATGGCTTGGCTCTTTTCTTTCCCTGCCAAATGCTGATTGTTCCTTTGTCCTTATTCCCCCTTCTTGGTTTGTTCCTGCTCTTGTGCTTTCTGTCTCCCCATTTTGGTTTGTCCTATCACGTCCTGGGTGGGTCCTTATATAGTATCCTTTCTCTGCACTTTCTTGCTGGCTATATTTTCTAGTGATGTATGCTTAGGAGTTCCAGCTCTTTAACTTAGGGGTTTACCTTACTGGATAAACTCCAGTTGTTTTATGAGAGTAAGTTAGTTAACTTTCACTATCAGCACCTTTTCCTTTTACTACTGTTAGGTTCTTGGGAGGTCTTTCTAGTTCCTTTTATTTTTAGGTACTCCTTAACCGTCACCCACTCAGCTTATCTGAATGTGTCTTATTTTTTTTACCAGGGCAGGCCAGGACCTCCAAGGTATAGAGAGAGCCAATACATGGCATGTGTCCAGCTTGGATACCCAATAATTATAAGGCACAGAGGAATCACGGAGGACGTTGGTACGGTCAGCAAGGTACTCCCTCAGTATCTTCCCAAACTTTGCACTCCTTGTGATAATACCCCACGACTCAGGGCCTGCGCGATAGAGGGTCTGAGAAAACTGTCCCAGAATTTTGCCAGTGTTCCCCTGCCTCTGCTGGATTTGAATTTTGTCTCTCTCGCCTGTACTCCTTGGTTGGCCAACGAACTGTGACCTCTGCCTCCAGCGTTTTCAGATGGGAATTTTTGTAACAATTCTGCAACAACGGCTTTCTGGTACTGCACCATTTTAGTACGAAAATAAGAAATGCAAAAAGAAGCCAGCTCACCAGAAATTGGAAGCAGAAACTCAGAGCTCCGTGTAGACCCACGTCAAAAATCAGGAAGGAAAGTTCAACTCCAGCTGCTTATAAAATCTTCTTTAATGGAAAACGTTAAAATATAGAATTCAAGAAGCTCTCCATATAACCACACCACAGCAGAGGGAAACAGGCTACGCGTTTCGACCTGAAAGGTCTTTGACAAAGACCTTTCAGGTCGAAACGCGTAGCCTGTTTCCCGAGCAACCCCGGAAATACTCGACGAGCTCTGAGCATCTCGAGCCTGTGAGATGCTAGGTCACGTACCAAGTAGTGGCGAGCATGCTCACTCATGACTACTGTCCACAGTCAGTAAGATAATTATTGCAATGTGTGTGTAGCTTACTTTACATGTATATATTGAATAAACAAATTAAGGACAAAAAGGTGTGTGGTACCCTCTATTCGTGATAATCAGTGCAAGTAAAGCTCACAGCTGCATGCTGCAGCCCTCAGCTGTCAGCTTTATCTTGGCTGGTTATCAAAAATAGAGTGGTCCCTGCAATGTTTTTTTTTATTATTTAAATAAATTATTTTAAAAACAGCTTAAGATCCTCTTGCATTTTTGATTACCAGCCAAGCTAAAACAGACAGTTGGGGGGCTGGTATTCTTCAACTGGGAAGGGGCCATGGATATATGACCTTCCCCAGCCTAAAAATAGCAACTTGCAGTTACATAGTTACGTAGGTTGAATAAAGACCTAGATCCATCAAGTTCAACCTTTCTCCACTAACTGTACATTTTGTCACTAATTTAGCTATAGCTTGCAATGTTAGGTGTATCAAGGAAATCATCCAGCCCTTTTTTCAAAGCTGTTATAGTGTCTGCCATTACTACTTCTTGTGGTAGGGCATTCCACAGTCTGACTGCTCTAACTGTGAAGAACCCTTTCCGGTTTAGCTGTCAGAGTCGCCTTTCTTCTACCTGCAATGAGTACCCCCTAGTCCTCAATACGGTCTTTGGAAGGAATAAGTCATGTGCCTGTGTTTTGTAAATGAGAACCCCTCTGCGACGTCTTTTTTCTAAGCTAAACAAGCCCAACTTTTCCAACCTCTCATCATATGAGAGGCCTGCCATCCCTTGTAATAATCTAGTTGCCCATCATTGAACTGATTCTAACTTCTGAATATCCTTTCAAAACTGGATCCCATATTCTAGATGTGGCCTCACAAGTGATTTATAAAGGGATAATAATTCGTTGGGATGGCGAGATTTTATCTCTGCTTTTATACATCTTAAAATCTTATTTGCTTTTGTGGCTGCTGCTGGACATTGAGTAATGCTGCTCATCTTATTTGTAACAGGAATACCTAAGTCCTTCTCTTGATCTGTAGTCCCGCGCATACTCCCATTTAATGTATAATCAGTAGAGTTGAGCGACTTTGGTCGGATCAGGTTTCATGAAACAAAATTTGAGTTGGATGAAACTGGTCTGACTAGGGCAAACAAAGTCAGAGTTTCATCCGAAACCCGACCCCAATGCAAATCAATGGGGAATAAAAGTCGGCATTGAGGGGATGACATTCATCCACTCAATGCCGACTTTTATTCCCCATTGACTTGCATTGGGGTTGGGTTTCGGACAAAACTCAGACTTTTTTTGCCCTAGTCAGACCAGTTTCATCCAACTCAAATTTTGTTTCATGAAGCACGATCCGACCAAAGTCGCTCAACTCTAATAATCAGCAATAGAATTACTCAGTCCTAGGTGAATAACTACATTTTTCTACATTAAATCTAATTTGCCAAGTGTTTGTCCATTCAGTCATCTTATTCAGATCTTTTTGCAATATTGTAATGTCAAGGTCAGATTTTAATATCCTACATAGTTTGGTGTCATCAGCAAAGACTGACACTTTACTCTCAATCCCAACCATAACATCATTAATAAAGCGGGTAAAAAAATTGGTCCTAGCACAGATCCCTGTGGTACCCCATTGCTGGCTATATCCCATTTAGAGAACATACTATTTATGACAAATTTTTGCTTCCTGTCAGTTAGCCAATTCCTTACCATCTGCATACAGTTTTTCCCCTCAGTCCTTGCTTCTGTAGCTTCAGTATAAGGCTGTTATGTGGAACTGCATCAAATGCTTTGCAAAGTCCAGATAAATCACATCAGCGGCATTACCTACATCCAGATTTCCATTCATCCTCATTCATCCTAGAAACCCAACATGTTAGTTAGACACGACTTATTCTTCAGGAATCCATGCTGGTTATCAGTTATTCTATCATTCTATGCAATATATTTCTGCAGGTCATCTCTTATAATGCCCTCAAAAATTTTGCACACTACTGATGTCAGGCTTACCAGACAGTCGTTGCCTGGATCACTTTTTTACCTTTCTTAAATATTGGTACCACGAGAGCCATCCACTAATCCTGTGGCACCACCCCTGTTACAAGAGAGTCTTAGAATATGAGATACAGTGGTCTGTCAATTATTGAGCTCAATTCCCTCAGTGTCCGTGGATGAATGTCACCTGGGCCAGGGGATTTGTCAATGTTTAAATTGCTCAGATGTAAATGCACATCTTTTTGTGTTAAGCAAGTTATATCATGTTGTGATTTTTTATTTTTGCGTTGTTGAATAATCCCTGTAACAGACAGTTCATTGGTGAACACAGATGAAAAGTGCCTGTTTAATATCTCATCCATTAGATGGGCCAATTCTGGGCCTTGCACTGCCCTTCCCACTTGCCCTGGTGTGGTGGCAAATGGAGGTAATTTTTTTCGGTTTGATGTCAGCTGTTTTATGTCCGCTCACACCAATCCCAGGGGTTCGAAATGGAGAGGCGTCTATCGGACGTCCCCATTACTAACCCTGTAATCGAAAGTAAGAAATGCAAACACTAAAAAAAGTCCTTGTCTTTTTGTTTTTAAATTTATTTTTTTATATATACTGCACTGGAGTGTACTGTACATGTATTTTTTAATGAATAAATAAATAATAGAAAAAAAATGGCTTGAGGTCCCCCTGAATTTTCTTAACCATCTGAGGGAAAGCCGACAGCTGGGGGTTTGTTGCTATTATTCTGGGAAAGGGTCAATATCCATGAAGCTTCCCAGGCTATTAATATCAGCTCACAGCTGTCTGCATAGCCTTTACTGGTTAGTAAAAGGGGACCACCCCAAAAAATAATGCTAAAGATAGGGTGCACAGATCGCATGCAGCCGTGTGCGATAGTAGGAGGAAATGACTGGATGGGGCGAGCAGGGGACGGGGCTTAGCGGCGCCGTGTGCTGCATGTAAAATGCGCTAGTCTGAAACCAGCCTAAGAGTTATACACAAGGGATAGCAGGTACAAAGTCTTATGGATGTTTCCTTTACAGTATGAAGCATTATTCCACACAATATCCTTCCTTTGTAGTATATTCCAGGGCTTTCAAGGCACTCATTTTCTCGCTACGTAGCCACAGCCAAGCTTTAATGCTAATCCTGATTCACAAGTCTCCCTTACTTGCTCGCCATTTCCCCACCCTTTTTCTTCCACTACTGGCGCCCTGGATCTCCCACTCTGGAGCCTTCCCTAGTCCCAGTCTCTCAGTCATGCTAAGGCCCATTAAGTTCTGCGTTACAAGCTCAAGATCTTGTGGCTTTGCGTCCCTTCCTAGGACCTGACTCCAGAAGGCCACTCTGTCTCTTTCTGACAATTTTCTTCTGGATCTCACTATCCTCTTACTCAGGATTACATTCTCATGCAGCTCTGCTCACTTTGCACTCCAGAATCTATCTGCCTTCCTAGCAGGAAGCAGTCATTCTCCCTAACACTGACCCCTCCCACTGGGGGCTAGTCCCAAACATTAACTATATCTTACCCAATAGTCACTTATCTACAAAGCTATTGCATCACGACCTATCTTATAACATTATGCATTACCACACACTATACAGAAACACACATTATACTATCAATACTTATCACATTCTATGCATTACAAGACATGATATATGCACACAAAAGACGCACAACATTATTCATATTACAGTGCAACACATAGCACGATTGGTGTCTTCAAAGGTAAGCCTTTAAACAATTTTGGACTGCCCATATGATGATGTCGTGTGTGAAGATTCTGTTAGGTTTTTTTTGCAACATCTGAATTAATTAGAGACACACCTGTGGATGTATTTTAATGCACACCTGAAACACACTGCTTCTTTGTGTAGCATCATTGGAAAGTTTTAAAAAGTCAGCCAAGATATCAGGAAGAGAATTGTAGACTTGCACAAGTCTGGCTCATCCTTGGTTACAGTTTCAAGATATCTGAAGTTGCCTCATCCATCTGTACAAACAATTATGTGCAAATACAAACAAGATGGGAATGTCCAGCCATCATATCGAAGGAGACGTGTTCTGTGTCCCAGAGATGAACGTTCTTTGGTTCGACATGTGCATATCAACCCAAGGACAAAAGCAAAAGACCTTGTGAAGATGATGATGGAAGCTGGTAAGACTGTGTCAATATCCACAGTGAATTGAGTATTGTATCAATATGGGCTAAAAGGCCCCTCTGCCAGGTAGAAGTCATTACACCAAAAGAAACATAAAATAGCCAGATTAAAGTTTGCAAATGCACACAGGAAGAAAAACCTTAATTTTTGGAGACATGTCCTGTGGTCTGATCAAACTAAAATTGAACTTTTGGGGCATAATGGCCATCGTTATGTTTGGAGGAAAAAGGGAGAAGCTTGGAAGCCTAAGAACACCATCCCTTCCGGCCTCCTCCACACCTGACTAGATTTAGGACACAAGGACGGGAGTCACGTGCTGACCCTACACATCGTGGTTACTATAGGTACCGTTCCAGCAGCTGGATTACAAAGGCAAACCTATACCACTTATACACACACCTCAAAACCAAGGATCTAGTCATATCCCTGATGAAAGCTCGAGAAGTAGAGCTGAAACGTTGGATTGTAACACCACCCTTTTTTGGATTGTAACACCACCCTTTTTTTCACAATCAATAAAATCACAACAATTAAAGACTGTCGTTGAGAAGACTTTACTTTCATGTTATTAGTGTGCCGGGGTTACTCCTATACTTAAGAACACCATCCCGACTGTGAAACACGGGGGGTGGCAGCATTATGTTATGGGGTTGTTTTGCTGCAGGAGGGACTGGTGCTCTTCATAAAAAAGATGGCATCATGAGAAAAAAAGAATATATGGCAATATTGAATCAACGTCTCAAGACATCAACCAGGTAGTTAAAGCTTCGGGAAATGGGTCTTCCAAATGGACAATGACCCGAAGCATATTGTCAAAATGGTAACAAAGTGACTTAAGGAAAGTCAGTGGTTTGGAGTGGCCATCACAAAGCCCTGATCTCAATCCTATTGTAAATTTATGGACATAGCAGAAAAGGTAGAAAAGGTAGGTGAGAACAAGGCGACCTACAAACCTGGATCAGTAACAACAATTTTATCAGGAGGAATGGACCAACTATTGTGAGAAGCTTGAGGAAAGACATTCCAAACATTTGACCCAAGTCATTCACTTTAATTGCAAAAATACTAAATACTAGTGAAATGTATGTAAACTTTTTACTTTCCAGTAAGTAATAAAATGCCTTAACCCCTTAATGACCAGAGGTATTTTTGGTTTTGCATTTTCATTTTTTGATCCCCTTCTTCTCAGAGCCATAACGTTTTTATTGTTTGGTCAAAATGGCCATGTTTTTTGTGGGACAAGTTGTACTTTTGAACTAAACCATTGGTTTTACCATGTCATTTACTAGAAAATAGGAAAAAAATGCAATCCCATCCCAAATTTTGTTTGACTTTTTTACTAAGTTCACTAAATGATAAAACTGACCTGCCATTATGATTCTCCAGGTCATAACGAGTTCATAGACACCAAACATATCTAGGTTCTTATTCTCTAGGTGGTGAAAAAAAATTCCAAATTTGTAAAAAAAAAAAAGTGTCATTTTTCAAGACCCACAGTGCCTCCATTTTTCGGGATCTGGGTGAGGGCTTATTTTTTGTGTGCCAATCTGATGTTTTTATTGTTACCATTTTGGTGTAGATACAATCTTTTGATCGCCCGTTATTGCATTTTATTGCAATGTTGAAGCGAGCAAAAAAACGTAATTCTGATGTTTCAATTTTTTTCTCTCTACGCCGTTTACCGATTTTATTAATTATTTTTTATATATTGATAGATCTGGCGATTCTGAATGCCGCGATACCAAATATGTGTACCGTATATTTTTTTATTATTTTATTTTGAATGGAGCAAAAGGGGGAGATTTGAACTTTTACATATTTTTTTAATTTTTTAATATTTGTAAAAACTTTTTTTTTTACTTTTTACTTGCTTCAATAGTTTACATGGGAGACTAGAAGCTGCAGTTGTCCGCTCTATGTATCAGATATGCTTACTTGCTATGAGCGCTGACCACCAGGCAGTGCTCATAGTGATCCAGCAATGACAACCACATGGGTCTTCTGCTGACCCCGAGTTGTCATGCCAACCCATCGGTGACCCGCGGTTATGTGACACGGGCGCCGATGGGAGGAGGTAATGACACGCTTCCTGTGCTTGCATGTTAAACATCGCTATGGGTGAATCGTGATTCCACCCATGGCTGTCTTGTGCTGGAAAAGGTGCGGGCTCATCGCCGGAGCCCACACCAAACAGGGGGAGGCATCCAATGACAGACACTGTGGTTAAACATTCTCTCGCTCTCATTATTCTGTCGTTTGGCAAATATTAATAATTATGGTAATCCTAATTGACCTAAAACGTGTAAGGTTTATTCTGATTTCATGTCAGATATTGATTAAAATATGCATATGTGTCTTTTTATATAGTGTATGTAATCTTCTGGTTTCAACTGTATACGTATATTAAATACAAGCACTATATAGATAATCATACAAATACTGTGTATACATGTGTACTATGGTTATTAATATGTCACGTATTACAGTCATGTGGATAAATAATCAGGGAATTTTCTATAATAATATTAACATATTTATGACATTTACTATGATAAAAATAGTTATAGCAAAATAGATATATAATATGGATTACACTTTATATAGTGGAAGTGAAATTTCATACGATAAAAATCAGAAGATAAGATCCTACATTTTTTATGTTCACACGTGTGAGAGAAGTATATATAACAATAATAGATATTCCATACACAACACAGAGAATAGATAGATATACAAAGAAAAAGAACTATGCCATCAAATTGTTTCAACGTTATCTACTTGTGCAGGCTGGTTAGATGAATCCATTCTGAAAAAAAAAAGCAAAAACCTTTTTGTCTACACCCACAATTTGAAAATAAAATCCTTTACATTCAATTTAAAAATTCGTATAGAGAACACTTACCATCTGTAATAACTTAAGTACAATACCCAATTGTTTATTTAGATGGTTGGCAGATAAGTGTAAAACTCCAAAACCTACAGCCAGATAAGTAGGCTTTATTAATGACCTGCCATCTACTCCATGACTGGATAATTAAAGTTTTTTTTTTCACTAAATGGAATAGAGTGGACAAATTTCTCTGATAGCTTGATAACCATGGTACACTGGTTGAAACTTATTGATACAATCAAAGCTCATTCGATTTGTTCTCGACAGCCACTCCTATCAGCTAATTTCACCTGTGAATAGTTAATTATCCCATGAATGCATATGGTTGTGTCATTAATAAAATTTGACTACAGCATGTCATTTTTTACCTTTAATCAGTGGGATCTTTCCTCATTTGTTCCGGCATGGAAGGCATAAATGTGCTACTTAATGCAGGCCAGGATGGTGCTATTGATAAAAGTCATACAACATTGATCAGGACGCACTATTTTGCTCTAAAGAATAAATGATTTGCTAAGCAATATAACTCACAGAGGTGTTTAATATGTAATTGTTAGGAATTTTCCTTTCGCCAGTTCAGGACCAAGGTAATTTGCCCCTTAATGACAAGACGGAGTTGAGTTTCTTTTTATTTTAAGTTGCTTAATGTTTTTTAGTGATACATGGTGCTTTATTTTTATTCTATACTAATACTGCTAATATTATATACTTCTCAACATTGATATTGCAGCACCAAGAAGGAAAAGTCATAGGTTCTGAAAAACACAGGACTAATAGACATGTTAATGATATGCAAATGATAAAAAAATGGAAACAACATTTTCAAAAGATTGATTTATTCAGTATCAGGTAAGAGCATTACTCATATAAATACACACATTTACACGCCTTGGCATACAATTAATTATATTGTTAATGGTTGTCTGAGGAATGTTTTGCCATGCACGAATACACTAGGGCACACAAATCATCAAGATCCGCTGCTGACTGCTCCCTTTGCAATTGCTGATCAATAACGTCTCAGATGTGCTAGAAGGTAGATTAGTCCGGAGACACTGCCGGCTATGGTGGCATGTGTAGGCCACACAGGCTGCACACATTAGCATGAACAACATGGGATCATGTTGAAAAATAGCTCCTGGGACATTTTTGATAAATTACCGTACCGCAGGTTCCATAACCAAATCAATGTAATGCTAAGCTGTTAGTGTATATTATGTCATCCCACATCTTAATCCTTCATGCAGCATTCTTCATTCTTTATCCCACGTGGTCTACGGAGCAATGTCTGGCTATCATTCCATCTTTGAAAAAAGCGAGAGTATAGACCTCCATTGCAGGCTCTATTGCAGTTTGGCTCTGCACTATGATAGCCTTAAAGGGAATCTGTCTATTTAGTGATATCATGTAAAGATATCACCCAATTGTGCATCCCATAAGGATTCTATAAGGATTTTATATTTGCCCTGACCCTGCAACTTTGAGGCATAAAAACCTTTTTTATCTTGTTGGGGATGTATGCAAATCGCCGCAGTCCGGTCCAATGGGCGTGGCTTTGTCGCCTTCTCCTCCCCCCTCCTCGGCTTGCTGCACGTAATCTTCATCTGTGAATATCACAGATAACGTTGGTTTCCGTGCTTGCGCATTGTAAAGGCCTCCGGGGCCTGCGCAGTATGCTTTGCCCAACTGTGGGCGAAGCATATAATCGCTACTGTGCATGCGCCAGTATTTTCCAGCATGGTCTATGCCCCGGAAGTCTTTACATGCAGGACACACTTCTGGGACATGGACCCGGGGCAACTGTAGCAGGAAATCTTTAGTCTTTATTTCAGATACACTAACAGCACAGAATGACATTGAATTGGCCCTATAACCAGTGATATGGCCATTTCTCCAAAGTGTCACAGGAGTCATTTTTCGACACAAAGTCTTGTCATGTATTGTTTGTGCTACTGTGAGCAGCTTGTGTGACCTAAATATGCAAAATGTTTCCATTTTTTCATCATTTACATATCATTAACAAGGCTATTGATCCTGTAATTTTGATAATTCCACCACTTTTCTTTTTTGGTGTTGCAGTTTCATTGTTGAGGAGCGTATGTACCTATATTAGTAAATTATTGATTCTTAGTGTGCTAATTGAAAATGTGTTAAAAAAAATTGTCACAGTAAATCAGCTGGATTACTATGTGTTGTTGCTACATAACTGCATAATACAGGTGAATGGAGCTGCACTGCAAATTGCAGTACATGCAATTTTCTCCAACTTGCTTGTTGCCATAACCTAGGGCTGTCACCCCATTCATCTGCGTTCTTCTACAAAGACACAGAAAAAACACAGTATGACAAATGTGCATGAATACTCTGTTGTAAAATATATGTAACAGTAAGCAGCAAATGCCAGTAAGAGATGATAACAAAAACAAGGTATTTAGTTGATACGATTTTTGCAAAAAATGTATACCAAGCCACTCCACCACGTCACGGTAACCCTTCTCGGAGCAGTCCTATCTAATGTATTTAAAACCTGATCATGTGAACAATACCTACAGTACATGAACAGAATTCAGAAAGGCGCTGCACGGTATGGGCATGCTGGGCAAAATGGCTTTTTATGTGCATGTCCCACAAAAGAGAGGTGGGGATCTCCCAAAGCTTGCATAAGCAAGAATTAAATGGATTAAGAACACATGGAACACGCACAAAAATGAACAGGTCAGTAAGAAACTGTTCACACCACCTGAAGACTGAGACACAGAAAAATCATTTTTGTGCATGTTCCATGTGTTCTTATTCCATTTATTTCTTACTTATGCAAGCTTTGGGAGATCCCCGCCTCTCTCTTGTGGGACATGCACATAAAAAGCCATTTTGCCCAGCATGCCCATACCGTGCAACGCCTTTCTGAATCCTGCTCATGTAGGTATTGTTCACATGATCAGGTTTTAAATACATTAGATAGGACTGCTTCGAGAAGGGTTACTGTGACGTGGTGGAGTGGCTTGGTATATATTTTTTACAAAAAACGTATCAACTAAATACCCTGTTTTGTTATCATCTCTTACTAGCACTTGCTGCTTACTGTTACATATATTTTACAAGTTTGTCATACTGTGTTTTTTCTGTGTCTCAGTCTTCGGGTGGTGAGAACAGTTTCTTACTGACCTGTTCATTTTTGTGCATGTTCCATGTGTTCTTGATTCTTCTACAAAGAACAGTACAGTACAGTAGATTCTGACTGGTGATAATGTCATGCACAGTGTAGGAAAGACAATTTGCAACCTGAAGGGATGAGGGGAAGGGAGACCAACACTAGGGAAGGGTTAAGTGGAGACCTGTAGTCAGATCTAAAGTCACCCTGTTTGCCCTAAACGTCCCTATATAGGTTCTGCACCCATTGCCGAACCTAATCCCTGCCTGACCCTATCAATAAGCCCTGCTTAAGGAAGGATGGGGTTGGCACTACTCGATCCCTGCTACCGCTAAAGACAGCTGGGACAGAACAAAAAAGGGGAACACTTATCTTGAGTAGACTCAGAGATGTAACACATAAGTCCTCCAGTAGCACCAAGGAGGAAGTTAGCCGGCTGCTGTAGCTCCAAACCTCAACGGGGAAATGGAAATATCACCGGCGATTCCCAGCACCAGGCTGGGAGTCCATAAACACCCAGGTCCAGGTGTTTCAATTTGACCTGGAGAAAGGTCGCCACTGGGTCAAAGAGTCAGAAAGGTTAAGAAGGTGTCTGCAAAGCCAAATGCCGAGACCTTTTGCAGCTAGATGCATTGCGACTTTCTGCAGCTTTTGACATATCCATGACAGGTGACCTTAGACAGTTCTTTGGTCTTGGCTATGGTGGATAGGTTAGAGTGTGAATGAGTGTGTGGACAGGTGTATTTTATACATGAAACGAGTTTAAACAGGTGCAATTAATACAGGTAGTGAGTGTAGACTAGGAGGGTTTCTTAAAGAAAAAGAAACAGGTCTCTGAGAGCCAGATTTCTTGGTGATTGATAGGTGATCAAATACTTATTTAATGCAATAAAATTCAATTTAATTATTTAAAAATAATCCAATGTGATTTTCTGGTTTTTGTTTTTAGATTCTGCCTCTCACAGGTGAATGTACGTACAATAAAAATTACAGACCTCTCCATTCTTTGTAGGTAGAAAAACTTGCAAAATCAGCAGTGTATGAAATACTTATTTTCCCCACTGCATACAATATACAACATCTTTGCTAAAACTCAGATGCTCTTTCATATACTGGGCAATTAGGTTATTTGGAATTGTGATGCGCTGTTTAATCCGTGACCACTGATTTGCTTTGCTCATCTTATATTGCCAAACAGAGGAGAAGTCTTGAAGACTGTCTATGGACCTAAGTAGCAGTACAGAGGGGATTGTCAGGTAAGTAAGGTTTCTAATATATATTTACCTAAAATTGTCCACCATCCACTTCTGTCTCGATGTCCTCGAAACCCACAATTCACCACGCCGATCGCCATATTGAAACACCCAAGTAATGGATGTTCCAATATGGCACCCGCTGGTGGTACCAGACCCTTGCGCAGTACCACCAGTGGGTCACCGCCAGACCCCTCTGCTGGGACTCCCCCTCCGCAAGGACGGGGGATCAAGGCCGCTGGGATCCAAGTCGCTGGGATCCAGGCCGCCCCTGGGATCCAGTGAAGAGGCTACTGGTGGAATCCAGACCGCTGCTGGGATACTGGCCACCGCTGGGATCCCGGCCGCCGCTTGGATCCCGGCCGCCGCTCGGATCCAGACAACCAGGGCACCCTCCCCGCCGGGCAGCCGTAGCAAAATGATTCACTGAGCAGGCACAGTATATTAAACCACCATCTTTGTAGAGGCAGATGACGGTGGCCAGGCACATTAACTGCACATGCGCAAACCCAGGGAGCACATGCACAGTTGATCTATCTGTTTATTTATGTTCTGCCTCACAGCATGTCATTGCTTGACAGATGCTGTGACGCGTCTACCAGCAGCCTCTGGGTCGTGGAAGTTTACACTCAACTATATCAGTCAAAATTAGAATTAAAAAAAAAGTCACAATAAAGAGTGTTGCTGCACATAAAAAATACAAGTTAAAGCTTGTTACTGGACCTAAAAAAATACATGTTACAGCGTGTCACTGGACCTAAAAAATGCACGTTACAGCGTGTCACTGGACCTAAAAAATACACGTTACAGCGTGTTACTGGACCTAAAAACACACATTACATCGTTTCACTGGACCTAAAAAAATACAGGTTACAGCGTGTCGCTGGACCTAAAAATACATGTTACAGCGTGTCACTGGACCTAAAATAATGCACATTACAGCGTGTCACGGACCTTAAAAAATTCACATAATAGCGTGTCACTGTACCTAAAAATACATGTAACAGCATGTCACTGTACCTAAAAATACATGTAATAGCGTGTCACGGACACACCAACCAACACAAGCGCACATCTAAATCACCTGGGCTAATTTAGGTTTCCTTAAATTGCAGATATCAACACCAACATGGCTCCTCCTAAAAAGTACGCCAATGATAATGAAAGCAGCAACCGTCCAACTAAAAGGACAACAATGCGCAAATGAGACTCCTGAAGAAAAACAGCATCGCTGGGACAAAAACAATGCATATAAGCGTAGGCGTCGAGCAGATGAGTCCCTGATGCAAAAGTCATTAAATTATCACAAGATAAATATTTGATATTGTAAGGTGATCACTGGGGGTATATGTATCATCCAGTTTGCAGAACTTGGTAATATAAAACTGGATTTAATGCTCCAGTGTCACAGGTGCTGAGAGACTTAAATTAACTTTAACAGGGCCGGGTTTTTTGTGAACATCTAAAGAGATGGGTGGGATGGATGTTCACCATATCTCCACCTCAGGGTGTGGTCCATAGAGATAAATGGATATCAGATATTGATAGACAAATAGCTACATAGATATGAGATACATAGGTAGATGCTATATAGATATGAAATACATAGATAGCTGCTAGATACATATGACATACATTGATAGATGAGAGGTACATATAACATACATCGATGATAGACACATAGATAAGAGTTAGATAGAAATCACATACATACATTAAATATAGATTGCGACACAGAGACAGATGACAGGAGAGCGCATAGACAGGATAACTGAGCACATGGTGGAAAGAGAGATAGGTGGGTAAGCGCTTGGGGACGAGAGACTCTCACTGCTGATAAGCCTGACCCCATCAGGAAGTCACCGCCCTCCCGATGCGATAGCATCGGGCCTCGATCTAGTTTTATTGTAATTTTTGGGCCATGCTGGGGCATCTGCTGCAAAAGAAATACTGAGCAAAAATTTAAATTTTGCAATAGATTTTTATTCATATCTTCTTTATTGCATATTTAGTGATTTGTGCAGCTGCATTCAAAATTAATCATGAATCATACGTTTATTATCAATATTTACTGACTGGGTTATCACAAAGTCATTCATTTACAATCAAACAAGAAGAAGTAAAATACCTTAACACAACCAACATAACAAGTATTTTCTCCAAATTCAACCCAAAATGCCACTTTTATTGACTACTGCAGTCTCAGAATTATTTGACTCCTGAATATAATCACATATAAGAGCACACATTTATAAATCAGTAGTTGTCTCAAGTAGGCTTGATGCCACTAATCTAGGACAACATTATCAGAAGGTTTTTGCTACCCCACTTGAAAGCAATCTAAGAGGGGGTGCCATGGAAAATGAGATTCCCCTTGTTTATGAAGCATTTGTGGCTGAATACTGCCACATGCTGCCCAAACAGGACCCTGTGGAACCAAAGAGAGGGAAGAGTGTTTCGAGAAAGGCAAATCTAAACGGAGCATCAGGACAGGTAACATTGGTGATGCAGTTCTCTGACATAACTGGCCGGAGTGACAAGGCAGGAAGAGATTTGGTGCCTACGAGAGAGCACACCAGGACGTGTACCTGGAGGTGCGCTGAGACACCAGGATGCACTCAGGGGGCCCAAACCAGCGGGCTGCTGTGCGCCCACAAGTGAGATCCAGACTGCAGAAGTCAAGATCCAGAGACCAGACCACACCGGCCAAGACCTAAGGCCTTGCCCTTCACCAGTCAAGATCTGGAGACCAGACTACGCCGGCCAAGATCTGAGGCCTAGCCCTGTGCCAGTCAAGATCCAGAGACCAGACCACGCCGGGCAAGACCCAAGGCCCATCCCTCATCCGTCTGGGCCTAACAGATG
This sequence comes from Dendrobates tinctorius, assembly GCF_039654945.1. Taxonomy (NCBI): domain Eukaryota; kingdom Metazoa; phylum Chordata; class Amphibia; order Anura; family Dendrobatidae; genus Dendrobates; species Dendrobates tinctorius. Next base: position 20,466,637 of record NW_027361770.1, read on the forward strand.
ACCATTGCAGGTCAATTACCAAAGATCTGGTGAGTATACAAAATAGGATCATGCGAGCACCATCATGATAATAAAAAGATTTTTTTGAATATAGTCATACTGGGATCACTTAGATGCATGTAAAAAACATACTGAAACAATAGCGAAAAGACATGCATATAATAAGGATCACCAAAGGGTATACATGAGAGTGTAAAAATATTTTATTATTTGCAAAACCAAAAGAGCACAACACACAGATTAAAAACATTTAAAAAATCCCAACAGCAGGACATGTGCATTCCACAACAATACAAAATATAATGGTCAAGATTGCACGACCACTGGCTACTAAATATTTAATAATATCAGAGGAAAATATATCATATAGAAATGCTGATAATATGGGTCCACAAGTATCCAAGGTATAACCCACAATACATGGGAGAGGCGACAGACAGATCAAATAGTTACTAATCCTATCCCAATATAAGTTAGATAAATAGATGCTGGAAAAAAGGCCTCTGTAAAGAAGCTGCTGATCTAAAATAGAGTCAAAGCTAGCCAATGTGTCACCATAAACCAGTCCAGTCAGGGAAAAGAAAGAAACTGTCGCCCCGTCATCCAGAGAGCAGCCAAATAGCCAAAGTGGTGTGTGGAAACCCACGCGTTCCGACACTCAAGGTGTCTTTCTCAAGGTGAGTGTCCCTGGTTCTGCTGTAACCGCCTATTTAAAGGCAAATAATCAAAAGAAATCTTTACCAGCTGGCAGCTGGCGGCAGGAGAGACGGTATAAGGCATCACGGTAGGTTGCGAGGGTTACCCGGAAGTACTCATTGATCAAGGTCAGGGCACATAGTGCGCTTGCACGCCCAGAGTAATTCATAGAAGTCACATATAGAATAAGGTACATGCACGATGTCTTGCCAGTATTAACTACTGGCAGCGCTATTAGTTCCTAAACAAGTGCGCACGCTCACAAGCATGATGGACCATTATGACGTTGTTGTTATTCAAATAAACCAACAACTAAGTCACAAACAAGATCACTCAATAACTCTATAGCATAATAGGATATTCATAATTAATATCATAACCTTCTAAAAAAAAAATGAATAAACCAACAAGAGTCCAGAAATGAAGACTTGAATAATTTTATTTATTAATACAAAACAAAGGGAAAAACAGAGCAAATAGACATATTGAAATACCATAAAAAATTAAAAGGAGATAGATGCATAGTAAACACATTGGCCACAATGACAAAAGTAATCATATGAGTATAATAGGAGTCTCCTTGAAAAAACCACGGTAGGCTAAACGTACGTTGACGGGAGCTTGGGACACACGGAGCCACTTTTTACAGGTATCTATGATTTAGTCATACTTCTTAAGCACTTTAACAGGCTGGTTTCAGCCTATTCATTTTATGCACTTTATCATTGCTATTATGCTCATATGATTACTTTTGTCATTGTGGCCAATGTGTTTACTATGCATCTATCTCCCTTTAATTTTTAATTTTTTTATGGTATTTCAATATGTCTATTTGCTCTGTTTTTCCCTTTGTTTTGTATTAATAAATAAAATTATTCAAGTCTTCATTTCTGGACTCTTGTTGGTTTATTCATTTTTTTTTTAGAAGGTTATGTTGTTGTTATTCAAGCAAAGATAGAAGTCGCGCCCAGGAATACAGCGCATGCGCAGTGGCCCTCAAGAAGTCCGGGCACTTAAAAACACTAAAGCTGTATTAGTATTAGCGCCAGATAGGGATCGCACTTGAACATCAAGCACATGCGCAGTACCTCTCCCTTGATAGACGCAGCTCCCTGGCTGTTTGTACAAAAAGTACAGGGCATAGATCAGTATAAGTAGAAGGGGTATATTTATACTTATACTTTTAAGCGAGAGAACAAAGGACGTTATGACGGTTTCAGTATTTGGGCACAATGAAGATCACACTCAAACATCAAGCGCTAAAAACGCTATGATGATATCAGTATTTAAGCAGAATAAGGATCACACTCAGACATCTAGCACATGCGCAGTAATTCTCCCTTGGTAAACTCCATAGCTGTTTATACAGAAGTACAAGACATGGGTCAGTATAGACAAAGCATATATATTTATTGATGAGCATACCTATTGATTGCCACAAGAAAAGAACTTTTTATTTTCTCTTTTCTCAGATTCTACTAAAAAATATGGTCGTTTGACCTATATAATCTAGTTAATTGTGCATGTGCACACACCACCATACCAACATAATTCCAATGAGATACAGTTGCTCATATTGAAGCGGTAATATGTGAAGGCATAATACAAGGCTAATACATGCAATAGTAGACATAAGAATGTATAATAATTATTAATATGAGAAAAATACCCATTGATCAATCTGACAGAGATATTAGATGCCCAAAACGCATTAACACAAAATATTGAATTGGTATGTATACTACTTATTAATAAATAGCAAATATCATTTGACCAGTCTAACAAAATTGGTAAGTTTACAGGGTAGTAGATACAAACTCTTATAGTTGTCCACCCGACATATTAGATCGGTACTGAGTATTAGGTACTAGGTTCTGATACATCACTGGTATAAGAAGTATAAACAGGTATACCCGTTGTTCCAAATTGAAGGAATCTAATATAGCCACATCTAACATCTGTTAAGTGCGCAAGGTAGGGAGGGATATCTACTCATATAGATAGTGGTCTGGTGTTGAAGATTACACACCCACATATTAGCAGCAGGCTATATGATTGCAGCCCTATAGGATAATATCCTTGACATGCTGGGCATATTAGGGAAAAAGCCCTGACCTCATTGTTCATAGTACAACCATACCTAACATCTGTTAAGTGCGCAAGGCAGAAATATTCACACATATAAATAGTGGTCTGTTGTTAGAGATCACACACCCACATATTAGCAGCAGGCTATATGATTGCAGCCATATAGGATGATATCCTTAACCTGCTGGGCATATTAGGGAAAAACCCTGACCACATTGTTCATAATACAAATAACCAAAAAAGGTATAAGGTAACCCATGATAAAACATGTTTAACAAGCGGCGAAACTGACAGCAGATGAAATGAGATACTAATACAAATTTCCTCTAGAAGAAGGAGAGACGATTCCAATAGGAAGTTGATTTGATGTTATATCTGAATGAAGATACCTGGAGAAAAAGAGGAATAAAAAGGGGAATAAGAATGACTATAAAGAAAAAGGAAGGGAAATAAAAGAAGACAAATACAACCGTAGTCGCTGTGCATCAGCCAGACAGGAAGGGACAGGTATAAATCTAACTCTTCCTGTAAAAGCCAGTGTACAACAACTCCTCATTCAAGCCAAATGTTGAAAGGCAACCCAGATGGTAAATCCATCTGGCTTCCCGTCAGAGGAGTTCATCCGTCACACTACCCCCCTTATATTGACTTGGAACCCCTCCAAGCCCATAACTATAAGAGAGTCAGGGGAACCTCCATGACAATCTAAAAAATGGGCAGCTACCGAGGTGATAGATTTACCTTTACTTTTGTCAGATCTGGCTGTTGATATATTTGATAGATGTTGTTGTGTTCTGCGTCGCAGTTCTTGCGTTGTCTGCCTGACGTAGATTTTCTTACACCCACAGACCAGAGCGTAAACCAGATTACGAGTTTGACAACTGAAGTATGCCTTCGACTGTAGCTGTATAGGTAGATGAAGCAGAGAAACAGTTTGATTTGAAATGATCAAGGGGCAAATGGAACAGCCCCCACAGGGGAAGGGCCCCCTATTATCATGGCCAGTTCTTATTTTGGTAACAGGGCGTCTAAAATGGCTATTGGACAAATAGTCATTTAAGTTCTTCGCCCTCCTGGCCACCATTTGGGCCGTTCCCCAACAAAGTGCCGTAGTTTTGGTTCACTAAGTAAGATGCCCCAGTTGTTACTAAGGATATGGTATATGTCGCTCCACTGGTTGTTAAACCTTGCAATGATGCTGATCTTATTGGGTGCTGATCTTACCTGTGGTTTCAGGGCATCCTCCCTTGATTTGCTCATAGAAAATTCAAAAGCCTCCGATATGATCTTCTTTGGGTATCCCCCTTCACTGAACCTGTTGGTAAGTTGGCAGGATTCTTTGATGAAGTCCACAGTGTGACTACAGTTCCTCCTTAGTCTTAAAAATTGTCCTTTCGGAATTCCCCTCCATAAGTGTGCTGGATGGAAGCTTTGAAAGTGCAGCACATTGTTAGTAGCCGTTTCCTTCCGGAATATTGTGGTGGCTAAACAGTTTTGACAAATCCATAATCTCAAATTCAAAAAGTTAACGGGACTAGAATAGATAGTAGATGTTAGCCTGATATTCCAGCAGTTCTTATTTAAATCACCAATAAAGACATTGAGCTGTTCAAGAGAACCGGACCAGATGATAACAATGTCATCAATGTACCTATGCCATTTGACAACAAATTTTGAGTAGTTGTCCTGTTTATACACATGTGTCTCCTCCCACCAACCCAAAAATAGGTTTGCGTAGGAGGGTGCACATTTGGCCCCCATAGCGGTCTCAGCCACTTGTTTATAATATGCTCTATCGAATGCAAAATAATTTTTCTCCAGAACTAATCTCAATATCTCTAAAACAAAGGCATCATGACTCCTGTCACCCATAGTCTGACGTTCTAAGAAATACGAAACTGCTTCCATACCTTACTATTGTTCGATGTTAGTATATAGCGCCTCAACATCGAGGGTAACCAAGAAGGCATAATCTGGTATCTCCAAAGTCTCCAAAAGAAGTATAAGATGTGATAAGTCACGAACATAAGATTCCAAAGTCTGTAACATGGGCTGTAAGAAATAATCTATGTAAGAACATGGTTTTTCATACAAACCCCCCAACCCAGAGATAATTGGCCTACCTGGGGGCCTGGTTATAGACTTATGCACTTTAGGTAGCATATACAGAGTTGGTATCACAGGGTTATTGGTGGTCAAATAGCCAAATTCTTTTTTGTTAATGATGCCACGGGAGTGCGCCCTGATTAACAATCTATCCAGTTGACCTTTGAAAATGGTCATAGGGTCAGATGGTAACAATTGATAATATTAGGCATTGTCAAGCTGTCGCCTGGCTTCAAGGCAATACATACTTTTGGGCCAAAGGACGATGTTACCGCCCTTATCTGCTTCTTTAATTTCAAACAGGTACCATCAAGAGCCACTTTTTCTTCCTTACTCAGGTTGTTTTGACAGTGCTTGTCTACTCTCAAACTCTTAATGTCCCAGCTAGTTTTATAAAAAAAAATTTGAATCGCTGGAAACATAGAAAATTTGGGAGTTGCCTGTGAAGGTAATCTGCCATTAAACCTTCTTCTGGTTTGTTCACTCTCATTTTCTGTTAATAGATCCAATAGATCCTGAAAGACTTGTCTGTTTTGGTCCGGTAATCGATCAATAAGTGAGGGCTGATGATATAACATTTTGAATGTCAGTTGTCTGCAAAACAGATATAGGTCTTTTGTCAATTCAAATTTCACAAGACAATTTGTAGGTGAAAAAGCTAGTCCCTTGGTGAGTAGACTGACCTCAAGCTCATTTAATTCATATGTGGAAAGATTGATAATGCACAGTTCACTGTTATGAATGAGTCACCGAGGAGGAAAAAACAAAAAGCAAGCTAAGCCCAGAAAACCGGAGAGGTTGGTAACTAGCGGATTGCAGACCCTTGATCCTATCCACAAAACTAGCAGTAGCCATGGAGTGTGCCTACGGTGGTCCTAGACGCCTTGTCATGGCCAGAGAACTAAATAAGCCTAAAGAAAGAAAGGGAAAATCTAAACTGCCCCAGAGCAGACCCCAAAGCAATAGACAGCCCCCAACATGTATTGTCGGTGAAACAATATGAAAACACAAACACAGATAGAAAGATAGGCTGAGCAAATGATGGGGCCCTCACTAACTAGAAAGGACAGGAAAGAAAAGCTGCTGTCTGCAATCACGCAAAAAACCCTGCCAAAAAATGTCCAACACGTCTGATAGAAAAAGGCCCTGAAGTCGCTAGACTTCAATTCCCTATATCAGCACTCAGGTATATTCTGAAGACAGAGCAAAAGAGATCAACTGATCAGAGACAAAATGGGGTTTCAGCCCAGTCCCAGCCAGGGCTGGCTGAACACAAAAACTAAGTAAACCAGACGAAAACTCATATAAACAATAGCAGAGAAAACTTAGCTTTAAGAAGGCAGGAACCAAACTGGAAACCAGAAGCCACAGTCAGGAGAAATCACCAGCAAGAAACTAGGGAGTCGGCTGCCTTAAATCGAATCAGAAATTCCTGATGTCCAATCACAGTCCTCTTCCTCCGGTGGCCGGTCTCTGCCATTTAGATCAGCTTCATTACCTCCCTTCTCCAACAGAGGGAGTCCAGATAGAGAACTCACTACTCCTCTGTCAGAACAGCCAGCTCCATAACCCTCACCAGAAGCCAGAGGCAAATCCAAAAATGAGCTCACAACAGTTCACCTTTATCAGAGTTGTGATCATTCTGGGGGTTCTGGTCTAGTAACGCCTCCAATTGCTGAATCTTGTTTCTCTTTTCGAGCTCGGTGACCAGGTTCGAAAATTCCTGTTTCTTTTTGTGCGAGGTCTTGGGTTTCCTTCGCCCCCTTCTATGCTGCTTTCCCTGTCGCTTGTATCGGTTGATAAAAAATCACTACTCAGAGTGGAAGCGGGTCCAGGTCCATTATCAGTCTCATGGGTCTTATTATTTACAGTCTTTGTGATATGTCTCCTCATGTTAACCTGATGGGACCATTTGAATACTCTGTTTTTATCTAGGTCAGTCCAGTCACGTTGGAACTTGTTCTTTTTACCCCTAATAATATCTTTCTCATAACGGTCTATCAGTTCCTTAAGGTGAACTCTAAAGGGGTCCACCTGTGTCTTCTTATCAAAAGTCTCCAATTTGGACTCACTGTCCTTGATGTTCTCTCTGACTTTAGGCAAAAACAACCTGTCCTGTTCAATCAACATATCAATAATTATATATGAACACTTTTTAAAACCATTCTCCCATGTTTCCCTGAAGCCCTGATCTACCTCCCAGGCCGGAAAAATCTGGACCCTTAGACCACGGGGTATAAGGCCCAATCTCTTGTATTCTTCTAGACTTTTGATGTTCCACCTGTATCTCATTGGAATTATGTTGGTATGGTGGTGTGTGCACATGCACAATTAACTAGATTATATGGGTCAAATGACCATATTTTTTAGTAGAATCTGAGAAAAGAGAAAATAAAAAGTTCTTTTCTTGTGGCAATCAATAGGTATGCTCATTAATAAATATATATGCTTTGTCTATACTGACCCATGTCTTGTACTTCTGTATAAACAGCTATGGAGTTTCTCTTACCAAGGGAGAATTACTGCGCATGTGCTAGATGTTTGAGTGTGATCCTTATTCTGCTTAAATACTGATATCGTCATAGCGTTTTTAGCGCTTGATGTTTGAGTGTGATCTTCATTGTGCCCAAATACTGAAACCGTCATAACGTCCTTTGTTCTCTCGCTTAAAAGTATAAGTATAAATATACCCCTTCTACTTATACTGATCTATGCCCTGTACTTTTTGTACAAACAGCCAGGGAACTGCGTCTATCAAGGGAGAGGTACTGCGCATGCGCTTGATGTTCAAGTGCGATCCCTATCTGGCTCTAATACTAATATCGCTTTAGTGTTTTTAAGTGCCCGGACTTCCTGAGGGCCACTGCGCATGCGCTGTATTCCTGGGCGCGACTTCTATCTTTGCTTGAATAACAACAACATAACTTTCTCAAAAAAAATGAATAAACCAACAAGAGTCCAGAAATGAAGACTTGAATAATTTTTATTTATTAATACCGAACAAAGGGAAAATCTTTGCTCAAATAACAACGTCATAATAGTCTATCATGCTTGTGAGCGTGCTCACTTGTTTAGGAACTAATAGCGCTGCCAGTAGTTAATACTGGCAACACATCGCGCATGTACCTTATTCTATATGTGACTTCCGTGAGATATTCTGGGCTCCCAAGCGCACTAGACACCCTGACCTTGATCAGTGAGTACTTCCGGGTAACCCTCGCAACCTACCACAATGCCTTATGCGGTCTCTCCTGCCGCCAGCTGCCAGCTGGTAAATATTTCTTTTGATTATTTGCCTTTAAATAGGCGGTTACAGCAGAACCAGGGACACTCACCTTGAGAAAGACACCTTGAGTGTCGGAACGTGTGGGTTTCCACACACCACTTTGGCTGTTTGGCTGCTCTCTGGATGACGGGGCGACAGTTTCTTTCTTCCCTGACTGGACTGGTTTATGGTGACACATTGGCTAGCTTTGACTCTATTTTAGATCAGCAGCCTCTTTACAGAAGCCTTTTTTCCAGCATCTATTTATCTAACTTATATTGGGATAGGATTAGTAACTATTTGATCTATGTCTGTCGCCTCTCCCATGTATTGTGGGTTATACCTTGGATACTTGTGGGCCCAAATTAGCAGCATTTCTATATGATATATTTTCCTCTGATATTATTAAATATTTAGTAGCCAGGGGTCGTGCAATCTTGACCATTATATTTTGTATTGTTGTGGAGTGCACATGTCCTATTGTTAGGATTTTTTATGTTTTTAATCTGTGTGTTGTGCTCTTTTGGTTTTTTGCAAATAATAAAATATTTTTACACTCTCTTGCATACCCGTTGGTGATCCTTATTATATGCATGTCTTTTCTCTATTGTTTCAAAGATCTGGTGAGGATCCTAATCCGGAAGTGAACATCTGCGGCGGTGACCAGGAGGTGAGAGTGATCCAAGCCATTACTTAGTATACTGATGTATGGTACAGAGGTCAGTCTGGGGTGGTACAGAAGATGGTGGGGGTCCAGTCAGTGTGCAAGAGGCCCAGAGAGCATTCACTTTGTCAGAAGGACTTGCGCCAAGCGGGAAGAACTGGAGACCCTAATCCAGAAGTGAACATCTGCGGTGGTGACCATTAGGCGAGAGTGATCCATGCCGTTACTTACAACATTTACGTATGGTACAGGGATCAGTCTGGTGTGGAGCAGCAGATGGGGTGGGGGCCGTCCAGTGTGCGGGTGGCCCAGTGAGTATTAACTTTGTGAGAATGACTTGTGGCCTAGAGGGAAGAACTGGAGACCACCGCTAGGGTATGGAACATAAATGGGATTATTCTAGTGACACCGTTTATTACTCTGAACATTGTTCTCACTAGACACTAAATAAGCTAGAGAATCCCTGCTGCAAGAGGTATAGTGTGCTGATAGCAACTTTTCTACTATTATATATTGAACATTGTGCCCTCTAAAAACCCTATTTCTCACACAAATTACTTTCTGTTTAAAATCAGTCCTTCTCTATACTCATGCTAGGAAAATAAATAGTTAAGTTAGTTACTTCCGCCTTGACTTTGTCTGCATTTTGCATCTATGCACTTGTGGCGCCCCCAGGAGTATTGCCGCCACAGTGGCTTTGCTTTCCTCCAGGGGAGGGTAATGCCAGGCTTGGAGGCAATGATGGGTCTCTCTCGCAGTCAATCTATGCATGCAACACAGTTCCACTCCAGGCCAGCAGGGGGAACTCTGAACCGGGATTAAGGGGAGGAGTGCTCTCTGAGGGCCAAGAGGAAGGGGTGGTTAGTGAGTTAGTCTGCGGAGGGTGAAGTGTGCAGACGTGTGGAAGGAGCGCTGAGATAGAGTGGAGAGGACGAGCTCATCTCTGGAGAGAGCACATGAATTGCAGCCTGGTCTCCACGGTTGTACGGACAATAACCATCCTGCAACAGACACCAGAGGAGTAGGAGGCTGTAAATGCCCTGCTCCCATCTAAGACTTGAGGGCACAACAGCAGCTTGGATAGTGAGCTGGGACTCAGGAGAAGCGAGTCCCCGAGATAGGCTACAGCTGTCTGCCGTGCAAGTGAGGTTCTTGAGAACATCAGTCCGGAGGAACTCCAGTGTAACTCAGTACTGGAAGTACTTCATTCGAATAAGTGCTAGTAAGGAGACTGCACAACCCATCTGCTGAGAGAGAATCCCTGAGTTGCTTCCAGGCTAGCCTGCTCCAATACCAACTGTTATCAGGACCCTGGACTGCAGTTACCAAGTAAAGGTACAGAAATTGCACCCCGCTGTGTCTTGTCTGCTTCCTACCTTTCCGGCACGGCTACATCCCCATGCCGACCACATCTACACTACCCTGGGACTACAGCTTAACCTGTGGGGAGCTTTTACATCTTTGCTGCACCCTACCATCAGTCCCAGCGGATCTGCATGCAGCGTCGGCTTAACACCTCCCTTGCCGAGCACCACAGGTAGCGACACGACCTATTCATCTAACTACATTCCACCATTCACATCTTCCTATTACTTGGGCGCCCAGGGCCACGGTCCGGGTCACCGCTGCTGTGACACATCCCACTGATACCGGCCCGGTACCGAGTACCCCACAGCCCTGGGAGGGCGACCCACACTTGTTTACAGCAGCATGATATACGGGTAGGGACTCTGATTCCAACCATGCTTTACTTACTGTGCTGCTTGCTGCAACTTTGATTAACCATAGTTTTCTCTGCTGCTGATCTAGCAGTTCTCTGAATCCTGAGAACAGTATTAACCAGATTGACATCTTTCTGTATACACTGTGCATAGGCAAAAAGCTGCTAATCTTGGGTGTGGGTGGAGTTATACAGAATTCATGAATAAGGAGAACTACATGACAGAATATGTATTACTCCGCAAATTATCTGAAATGTCCTGCAGATAAAACAGTGATTTTATCAAAACTATTTCAAGGAGCCCAGTAAGTGACACATTACTGGAATCAGGGTCACCGTCTCTAAAATTAAGCGGCTCACCGATTAGGTGGTGAAACCCTGGTGACAGAATCGCCTTAAAGGAAAACTGTGCACACTACCTAGAGGTGGCAGAAAGAGGAAGGTATCTCTGATTGCCAACAGATTTTTAGAGAGATGGACAAAACCCTTGAGTGACAGCGAAACCAACAGTATCTGTAGATAATTTGCAAATTTTGCTCATAATCCTAAATTTCAATGGGATATTTTTGATAGCACCTCTATTATTTGCGCAGTGTATGAAAGCATTTTGTGGGCAAGTAAAGGACTAGTGATTTTAGGTTTTATGGTGCAGATTTGTGAGTGGTATCACAGTGGGTAAGAAAAGTATTCAGACCCCTTTAAATTTTTCATATAAAGTAAGAAGCACCCTTTTGAGCTAGTACAGCCATGAGTCTTCTTGGGAATGATGCAACAAATTTTTCACACCTGGATTTGGGGATCCTCTGCCATTCTTCCTTGCAGATCCTCTCCAGTTCTGTCAGGTTGGATGGTGAACATTGGTGTACAGCCATTTTTGGGTTTCTCCAGAGATGCTCAATTGGGTTTAGGTTAGGGCCAGTCAAGAATGGTCACAGAGTTGTTCTGAAGCCACTCCTTTGTTATTTTACCTGTGTGCTTAGGGTCATTGTCTTGTTGGAAGGTGAACCTTCAGCCAAGTCTGAGGTCCAGAGCACTCTGGAAGAGGTCTTCATCCAGGATATCTCTGTACTTGGCTGAATTCATGTTTCTTTCAATTGAAACTAGTCGTCCTGTCCATGCAGCTGAAAAACACCCCCATAGTATGATGCTGCCACCACCATGTTTCACTTTTGGGATTGCATTGGGCAGGTGATGAGCAGTGTCTGGTTTTCTCCACACATACCAGTTACAATTATCACCAAAAATTTCTATCTCTGTCTCATCAGACCAGAGAATCTTATTTCTCATAGTCTGGGAGTCCTTCATGTGTTTTTAGCAAACTCTATGAGGGCTTTCATATGTCTTGCATTGAGGAAAGGCTTCCGGTGGGTCACTCTGCCATAAAAGCCCGACTGGTGGAGGGCTGCAGTGATAGTTGACTTTGTGGAACTTTCTTCCAACTCCCTACTGCATCTGTGGAGCTCAGCCCCAGTGATCTTGGGGATCTTCTTTACCAATGTCACCAAGGCTCTTCTCCCACGATTGCTCAGTTTGGCTGGACGGACAGGTCTAGGAAGACTTCTGTGGTCCCAAACTTCTTCCATTTAAGGATCAAGGAGGCCACTGTGTTCTTAGGAAATTCTTTTGTAACCTTGGCCAGATGTGTGCCTTGCCACAATTCTGTCTCTGAGCTCCTTGGCCAGTTCCTTTGACCCCATGATTCTCATTTGGTCTTACATGCACTGTGAGCTGTGAGGTCTTATATAGACAGGTGTGTGCCTTTACAAATCAAGTCCTATCAGTTTGATTAAACATAGCTGGACTCCAATGAAGGAGTAGAATCATCTCAAGGAGGATCACAAGAAAATGGACAGCATGTGACCTAAATATGAGTGTCTCAGCAAAGGGTCTGAATACTTATGACCATGTGATATTTCAGTTTTTCTTTTTTTAATAAATTTGTAAAAATTAATACATTTCTGATTTTTTTCAATCAAGATGGGGTGCAGAGTGTACATTAATGAGAAAAAAATTACCTTTTTTGAATATACCAAATGGCTGCAATGAAACAAAGAGTGAAAAATTTAAAGGGGTCTGAATACTTTCAGTACCCACTGTATTTGATCACTCGTGGGCATTTTAATTTTGCACTGTTATTGAATAAGATAACAGGGTAGCACGGTTGCTGAAGTAGTTGCATTTCATTTCAGGGTAGTGCAAGTGGTAAATATAGCCAAGCATGTCCGTAGAGAATGCTCCATTCTATTACTAAAGATTAACAGCTATAGCTAACCTGTAACTATTCAGTAGGAATTATACTGTTTCTATATAGCATACATTATTCTACATGCTGCAACTATTTACTTCAGTTGTGTAAAATAAGCGATATAGCTAATACAAATTTTTTTTGCTATATAATATTATACTTGTTTTACAAATATTCTATTTTTTATTATGTTTCTTTAACTGATTATGCACAAAGTAACCAAACAAGATGACATGCCATACAAAACATTTGTATTTTCTTTGTAAGGACATGTCATTTGCCTCTTCACATTTACAAATGCTATTGGTCTAGGGTTATGTTTTCTGAAGTAGGAGAATGATAGAACACAGTTAGTTGTCAGAGATTACAATCTTCTGCTTTACTCTACAGGATGTATTGACCCCTGCTGTGACACGGACTCTTCTTTTGATATATTAGCAAAATACTCTATTTTATCTATTTTATAAAATACTCTATGTTATCTATTCCTTGTGTGTTTGGTACTGAGCAGTGAGCGTGTGTAGACAGATTTGCAGTGCGCTTATCTCAGCCGACTGCTTCTGTATGTGAAATTGGAACAATTGCCCCTAAAGGTACTGTCACACTTAGGGATATGACGCGGTCAGGATCGCTGGTGCATCGCTAAATGGTCGCTAGTGAGCTGCCACACAGGCAGATCTCAACAGCGACATAGCAGCGTTCGGGGGTCGCTACTTACCTGTCAGACGAGGCGATCCTGACGTCCTCCCACCCGCGTCCACGCGTCGCTCGTCGGCGCCACAGGAAGCCCAGCAGGAAACTGACGACGAGAAACGGCCCAGGCCGTTCTCGCGCGATCAGCGATTACCAGCGGGGGAGCCGGTCGGAGGTAAGTATCAGACATAGCGATATCGCTAGCAATATCGCTATAGCGTCACAAAACCCGTGACGTTCTAGCAATATTGCTAGCGATATCGCTTAGTGTGTCAGGCCCTAAACACTCTGCTATAATCTGGAAGTCAAATAATAAGAATTCTTTGCTCCAGGACAATTTGAACCTGTTATCCTAGGCCAATATGCACCTCCCCAAAATTGTAACAATGTAAGCAGTGGAATAAGCAAAAGAGTCACATAAAAGAACTGGCAGGGTTTTTGAAGTGTGGCACAAAGCTGTGTTATGACATAGGAAATGTAAACGCAATTCTCTATTAACTACATAAATACCTTCTATGAAATTTATTGCATGGAATTATTGAAATGATAATCAGTTCAACTTGGTTCAGTCTGTTCTGCGCCTTTGTCTCTTTCCCTTTTCTGCAGATTCCTTGTTTCTCTAACATTGAGGAACCTATGAAAAGATATGTCAATAAATCAGAGGCAGGGGCTTAGAGACAATGGTTACAGAAATCGTGATTGCATCAGGGCCTGTCAACAGCAGCACAATCTTCAACTGGATGTGCATCCTCGAAACTGTATTACAATGCAGAGACCCATCAGCTCCGTGCACGTCAATACATGTTGCCGGCCAATCAGAAGGCCAGCAGCTTAAGTCGGTGTGCCTGTGACTGGGGAAGCATGGCAGTAACATCATGTGCTCTAGTCGCTTGCACGCTGAAGTCAGCTGCCGGCTTCAGAAGAGGTGGTGGAGGGACGATGGGAAGGTGAGTATAATGGCTTATTTTTTTTCTATGCATTAAAGAACAGTGGCAGAATGGCGGACATGTACCAGGATATATAAACCAGGATGGTGAATATACATACCAGGATGGTGGATATGCATACCAGGATTGAGGCTATATATAGCAGATTGCAATGTAATGTGAACAAATGCTAATAACTCATGATGCTTACAACAAATGATGAATGAACTAGCAAGTCACAGGAACAGCGGATGCAAATCATAGGACTCTGAATAGCTGATGGCAACAGAAGAAACAAAATGGTGGCAATCTCCAAACAAATCACAAGTACACATTACAGTTTTAATTTAGGGGCGTGTGCAAGTGGGCATTAAAAGGCGTTGGGAGATGATGTCACTGAGGAATGCTCATCGACTTGCAAGAACCGATGTGGAGCACAACAAATAGTGGTGTCCATAGGGGAAGGGAGCAGCTCTTGGCCCTAAAGATGAGATAGGTTCAGAATAGTATCCCCCTATTAGAGCCTTTCCCTAAAAAGTAAGTAAGAGAAGGAAGAGGGATGAAATTCCTTGAGCAAGATTGGTGCATTAATGTTCTTTTTGTGTACCCGGCATTCTTAGTCTGGACAGTACCGTCTTAATGTCTATTAAGTAGAAGAGATTCCCACAAACCTTCTTAGAATACATAATTTGATTAATAGTTGTTTTAGAAGAAAAGTACCTGAATTTTCTGAACAATTTGGAATGAACTTAGTTGCTAAATTTTGGGCAGCAAGTCTTCCACTTCATGTTAATGTTAATGGTAGAAAGTCAAACCTTATCTCTGGGAGAAATGTCGGGAACAAGTTGATGATGTCTTTAAGCACTCTTCTTTGCTCTAGATACAGTTACAGCTAAATTGGATAGCACCTGTTAGGCACCAGATTCTCCCTCTGCACAGGATGGATCCCAAGCCTTGTCTTTTCCTGTGGTCCCCCATTCAGTCTCAACCGCAGTGAATGCAGCTCAGCAAAGATGTCGGTCTCAGCGTCTTGCTCAGACTCGGGCTGTGCGCTTGGTTTCTGCTGCCTCTCCAGGTTCATCTAAAGTAACTGGCAATAGTCAGCAGCGAGCAGTCTCTCCTGAGGCTAAGTCCAGGATTCACTCAACTGAGCATGCTCTTGGTGGTCGGTCGTCAGCTGCTCAGGTCCTGCGGCGAGTCCGGATTGTCCAGCGAGGAAGGTCCTTTCTGATTGGCCTAGTCTATAAAAGGATCCCTGTTGCTCCCGTCAGCGCGATATGATCACATTCCTATTGCGTTGTGTGTGCTTGGGGCTTCGGCTCTGCCTTAATGGCCTGTGGCTGTGAGTGAGTGCTTTGTGTGGATACGTTAGTTGACCCTAGTGAGGCAGGTTATCCTCTACTCAGGGCACAGTCTGGCCACGCGTCGTGGCACGCATCAGTTAGTACTCAGTGTACAGTCAGGCCATGTGCTTGAGCATACTTTTCTTAGTTCAGGGTACAGCCAGGCCACACGCTGTGGCACACACCTGTTAGCACGTGCAGTCCTCAGAACACAGTTTCTCCATGTGCTTAGACACATTCCTTATAACCGCTCTGTGGAGTAACAGGGCAGGTTCTTTTTGTTCAGTGCACACTGTGTGACGTTTAACACGGTTTTCTTAGCCTTAGGTGCTCTGCAGCCTTATACAGAAGGGGCATGTAAATATAATGAATCAGGGTAAGGGTTAGAGCGGGAGGTAGATAGTGGGGGGCATTGAGGATAAAGTGACTGGTAATGAATTAGGGGAAAGAGTACAGGTGGTAATTAATTTATATATTAAATGGGGAAAGTGGCTATGTATAATTTGTGGGGGCACAGTAGCGGATTATAATTTATATTTGGAATGGTGGGTTGCATAATAACCAATATACGGTATATTAATGGTGGGTGCATATTTGTATTCAGATGTGTAGTATAGAAGAAAGGGAAAATGTGGGAAATGTGCTCTGGAAGCGGGGCTCTAGATAACTGTGTTATTTTATGCAGACAAGTCCTGGCTGAAAGAAGTGATGGCCATCTGCGCTGGATTAAAAAGAGAAGCAAAGATGAAGGACTTCAGCTAGCAACATCACTGGTGAGTCAGTGTGTTACCTGTACTTTATACAGAGCTCCTGTGTATAATGTCACTAGTGATCACTTGTATGTGATATTGTTTGGTCACTGTGGTGGTAATATGTGGTCTGGACATGGTGTGGTGATAATTGTTCCTTGTATGTGGTATTATAGGTCACTATGTGGTGGTAATATGGTGTCAGGTCATGGTGCGGTGGTATTTGTCCCTTGTATGTGATATTGTTGGTCATTTTAAAAATTGAAAAATAAATAAAAATATACCTAAATTGTTTTGCATATTTTAACAAATTTTTAATAGGTTAGAGTAGAGTAGGGCTCGGCCAAAAGAGTCTACCTTATCGTCATGGCAAATTAAAAAATCTTTTGGCAACAACAAAAGCTGCTGGCTATATGTGTGATATGGTTATGGGAACCGTTAATGTGTGATTGGTGAGAAGTGAGTTTTTCCAAGAGATAGTGGTGGGACTGTGGACAGTTTGAGGGGTGGAGCCTGAATGGAGTCTCAAGGGGGCCCCAAAAATTTTGCCAGTATGGGGCCTCAAAATTCCTAGTGGCAGCCCTGACTGTGATACACCTTTATGACCATTATATGACAGGATACATTTTAATTTACTAAAAGAAAGTGGTAAAAGCAGAGATATTGAGGAATCTTGGTACACTGGTATAGAAGCTAACAGGAGACAGGCCTCTACAGGGATCTGGACCCTGCCACAGGGAGACAGAAGAGAAGGCAGCAGACAGCCAACATTGTGAGAGGATTTTCACTGCATTTCTGGGAGGGCAAGTCACCTTAGAGGGAAGAAAACCTCTCAGCCACTGAGGTGTAACTGATTGAGGGTCTCCACAGAGAGAGAACCTGAAAGCAGCCAATATCACACTGAGAAGCTGCCAGTCTGAAAATATTCATCTGTAAGGCATAGGCTGACCTGTTTACCTCTCAACTGTATATAGTTATCTACCAGATTACCTCCCTTAAAATCAGTTCTAACTACAAGCTGCCTCTGTCATCTCTGGGGAAATATCTACATATAGTCGGTCTGCTTATCACATATTTTTTTGAGTTTGTCTCCACTATTGAACTGAACTTACTCTACTATTTGATCTGATTTAAAGGAGAAATATGCCCCGACAATGTATCAATCATCTGAACAGATTTTGCAATGTGTGTGGTTCTTTTACACCAAAAGGCCAAGTACGTTCAATCACTCATGATACTAAAAAGATGTACCAGATGTACTTTAAGTGTCCACTTGGTGATCAAGACAAAAGCTGGGCCCCTCGTGTGATATGCTCAAGTTGTTCAAAATGGTCTTCGTGACTGGTTGAATGTGAGGAAAGTGGCTATACCATTTGCTGTCCCCATGATTTGGAGAGAATCCAAAAATCATAGTGATGACTGCTACTTTTGTTTTGTCAAACTGAAGGGCTTTTCTACAAAGAACAAACATAAGATTAATTACCCTGAACTTGAATCTGCGACTAGGCCAGTTCCTCATGATGGTACTTTGCCAGTTCCTGTACCACCATTGTCTGGATTGGATGAAAATGAAGTAGAATATGAAGACTATGAAGCTGAAGCTACTGGCAAAGACATATAGACCTCAAGACAAGATGAGTATGTACCTGATGGAGCAGCCGAGCAGCCGGAACGCTTTACTCAACATGAATGAAATGTTCTCATCAGAGACCTTTCATTGTCAAAAGATAAAGCTGCTCTTCTTGCATCTAGGTTGAAACAGAAGAATCTTCTTCATGATGGTGTCAAAGTGTGCTATTACCGAAACAGAAGTAACACTTTAACACAATTTTTCACAGTTGATGTGTGGTATTTGCAGGTACGCAGGATGCAGTGACTAGTCGCGAGACAATTTGGTGCTTTCTAAAATAACGTTTATAAGACTAGAGGGAACTTTCCTCAGTCTCGGCCTGATCGTCAACAGGGGTAACACGGGTTGCCCTCGCAGGGGCTATTGACAAGCAAAACACAAATAGGTAGAACACGACTACTTCCGGCAATAGCCGGTCACTATAGGGCCGCGGTATGGCCGACTACGGGTCCTTAATTGTAAAGTCAACTTAGCTGTCCAGACGTCCCTCACCATTCGGGTTGGTGGTCTTTCGGCGTAGTAGTTGCTGGGCCCAGTTGCTGAGGCGTTGACGGAGTCTTCGTGCGCTCTGGTGCACTGGTGACACTGGAGCCCCACAGGCCTCGGCGGAGACCTTGGACGGGTGGGCCGCGGTAGCGGTGGGTGGTGGCGAATGACAGGCCACCTGTGCAGCTAGCGGCTGCGACAGGGAGTCCACGGTCAGCAGAGGCCCGGCCCCTGCTGCGGACTGGAGCGGGACAGTGGTGGCCGCTGACGGCACGGTACTTGCCACGGCGAGAGTGGGGCGGCGGCGAGAGGCAGGGATCAGGCCACAGCCACAGGCTGAGTGGAGGTGGCAGCGGCCACGGGTGACCGCGGGTGGCCTACAGCCGCAGGCTGAGAAGAGGCGGCAGCGGGTTGAACTGAGACCGCAGTGACCGCGGGCTGGAGCGGGCAGCAAGTCTCGGTCAGTCGCCTTGGCACCATCCCTCTGGAGTCCTCGGTGAGTGTCCTCTCTGGCACTGGTGGGTTGCTCTAGCTTCCAGTTGCTCCCACGCTCTCCTGCAGTCTTTGTCCCGGTCTGCTGACTCATCGTCTGGGGAATTCCCCGCCTCCTTTATACGGGTCCCTCCCCCAGCCCAACTGTCTGTCAGAATGGTCTGTCCCCGAATTCTGTCCCCCGGGGACAGTTTCCCCCGGAACCCAGATGACGGCTCCTTTGGTTCCGGCCCGGACACTCGACGGGGGCCATTCCTCCCACACTCCCCTGCCCTGTATGCTCGCCAGTCCTTGGGCGAGGGTTTTTGTATACTTGGGTTAGTCTTTTGAGACGACAGTCATTGTCGCCATACGAACTGGTCCTGTTCGTAACGTTCAGGGGGTTTGCCAGCTGTTGACCGCTCGGAGCGTCGAAGCTCGGGTGTAGTGGAGTCTTCTGGGGTGGTGGAGTGTGGTCGACTAGTTGGTTCTGGTGGGATTTCCGGGTCTACTGTAGTGCCACTACTGGGGCGCCCCACAGATGTGATGGTGAAGTCCTCTTCGTCATTCAGGTCCCAGACCGTAGGCAGGGGGTCAGGGACCCGGGGGGTCGGTTCGGGTCGTGGGGGATCGGTAGACGTACATGGTCGTAACATGTTACGGTGCACAACCCGAGTGAGAGGCGCGTCGTTTCCTTCAGATTGTATTTCGAACACAGGCCCGTCAGGGCTTATTCGGCGCAACACTCGGTACGGGTTTGCCTCCCACCGGGGTTCTAACTTGTTTTGGGGGCATTGATTAAGTACAAGTACCCGATCCCCAGCTTGAAAGTCAATGGGTGGGGGCAGTGCTCACCCTTGGTGTTCAAGATCTTGGAGCTTCGTGTGAACGATACGGTGGAGGGTCTGCAGCCGATGTCGGTGGTTTCGTACCCACGAAGATACCCCGGTCCAGGGTTGTGGTTCCTCTGGGTTCAATTCCACCTCCGTAATTCCTTTGCCTTCTCGTCCGAACAGCAATGAGTAGGGGGTGTAACCAGTCACTCGATGCACCCGATTGTTATATACCCACACTAGCTCAGGGACATATTCAGGCCAGCGGGCCTTGCGGTCGCTCTCCAGGGTGTGCAGAATTTGGATTAGTGTACGATTGAAGCGCTCACAGGCTCCGTTCCCCTGCGGGTGGTATGGCGTAGTCCGCGATTTATCGATACCGTAAAGATGGTGTAGCTCTTCCATGACTTTTCCTAGGAAGCACGCTCCTTGATCCGAATGTATTCGTTGTGGACAGCCGTACACTTGAATAAAGTTCTTACAAATCGCATAAGCGGCCAACTCCGCTGTTTGGTCTCGGGTGGGGGTGACCACGGCGAATTTGGTGAAATGGTCCACCATAATGAGACAATGTTCATACCCCTGATAGGCAGGACCTATGGTCAGATAATCCACTGTAAGAAGCTCCAGCGGGGCTGATGTTACAATCATTTGCACCGGGGCTCGCTGCGCAGGGGGTTTAGCGAGCTCGTACGGGCGGCAGGTTCGACATGCTTCTTCTACGGCAGCATGCAACCATGGGTAGTACACCATCTGCTGCAACCATTGTAAAGTCTTTTGAGCACCAAAGTGAGCCCCTTTTTCATGAGATTCCCAGGCCAGTTGGTTGAGTTGGGCTCCGGGCACGATCACCTGCCATATCGTAGCTGACGTGGTTCGTGACATGGCCTTTCGATATAAAAGTCCCTTTTTGATGACTAGCTTTTCCCACTGACGCAGCATCAGCAACATATCTTGGGTCAAATTCTGTCTCTGCGAGCCCGTGGGCAATTTACCGGTGGCCACCCATTGGCGCAGGAGTCCAATTTCTGTATCTTCTTGCTGCTGTTGGATCCAGTTGTTGCAGGGTTGTCCCAGTATCCCTCCTAGGAGTCCCCGATGAGGCACTTCTTGCGTGTTGACTGTAAGCGCGATGAGCGTGGTGAGGGCGAACGGCGTCTCATCTGCTTCTAATTCATCGTCTTGGTTCCTCCCAGGGGTGGTGTGTCGGATTCTGGAGAGCGTGTCGGCGTGCACGTTTTCAGCTCCCCTTTTGTAGATGACTTTATAATTGAATTTGGCCATCCGAGCCACCCACCGCTGATCGAGGGCCCCCAGTTTGGCATAACGGATTGTTATCGGTCCGCACTACTACTTCGGAGCCCGCCAGATACTCTGCGAATCGCTCCGTCATTGTTCACACTACCGCGAGGAGCTCAAGCTTAAAGGAGCTGTAGTTGTCCGGGTTGCATTCTGAGTCGTGCAGCGACCGGCTACCATAGGCGATCACTCTCTCCTGGCCATGCTGCACCTGTGACAACACAGCTCCTAGTCCCTGGAGGCTCCCGTCGGTATGCAGGATGAACGGTTGCAAAAAATCCGCATGTGCCGGTACCGGGGCGTCCGAGAGAGCAGCTTTGAGGTCTTGAAACGCATCCTCTTGCGGTTGCTGCCACTGGATCTTCCGCCCATTCACCCCGGTGGGAGCCCCCTTCAGCAGGTCCTGCAGGGCTCGGGCTCGGCGAGCAAAATTCTTCACGAACCGACGGTAGTAGCCGGCCAACCCCAAGAAGGCCCGTACGTCCTTTACTGTCTCGGGGGGTAGGCCACCCTTGGATGGCAGCGACCTTTTGCAGGGATGGTCGAACGCCCTCTGCCGAGACGGTATGCCCCAGGTACTCGATCTGGGTGCGGAACAGGTGGCATTTCTGGGGCTTTACCTTTAACCCGTACTTCTGCAGCCGGCCGAGCACCTGCCCCAACCGCCTCAGGTGGTCCTCGAACGTGGCGGAATAGATAATGATATCTGTTGTGAGTTCATTTTCCCCTTCGTCACTGAGGTCTTGTGAACTCCCTATTCTGGTAAAGGAAGGTAATGAGCCTGATTATCAGGCACCTGAGCCTAATGAGGATGACTGGCTGAGTGGAGTCACGGACTGGATATAAGGCTGCCAACGCCCTTCTGCCCTGCGGGTGATTTCTCTGTGGACTTCTAGGACACCAGTCTGATTCCTGCTCCCCTAAAGCTAAGTTTTTTGCTTTGCCTCTTGCATTTGTGTTTTGTTTTTGTTTTCCTTGCTTTTCTGGATTCTGCCATTCCCTGCTGGGGTGAGCTGAATCTCCTTTTGCCTGTTGCTCTGTCTTCAGAATATTCCTGAGTACTGACATAGCTTTTTGAAGCCTAGCGTCTTCAGGGCCTTTTTCACTGTCAGTCTGTTGGCTCATATTTTCATAGGGTTTTTCACGGATTGCAGACAGCAGCCTTCCTGTCCTTTCCTATGTAGTTAGCTTGGGCCCCATCTTTGCTCAGTCTATCTTTCTGTCTGTGTTAGTGTTTTTATCTTGCTTCACCGTCATTATATGTCGGGGGCTGCCTATTGCTTTGGGGTCTGCTCTGGGGCAGTTTAGATTTCCCCTTTCTTTCTATAGGCCTATTTAATTCTCCGGCTGTGATCGAGGGGTCTAGGGCATTGTAGGAACCCCCCACGGCTACTGCTAGTTGTGTTGATAAGTTCAGGGGTCTGCAATCCGATAGCTGCCAACTTCTCTGGTTTTCTGGACTTAGCTAGCATTTCTGTTTTTGCCTCCTACGGTGACTCAATCATAACAGATATCATCCAGGTATATCAATGTGTCTTCAAAGTTGAGGTCTCCTAGACACCACTCCATCAACTGCTGAAAAGTTCCGGGGGCGTTGACCAGCCCAAACGGCATCCGATTGAACTCAAACAGTCCCATGGGAAGGATGAATGCCGTCTTGGCTCTGTCTTCCTCCGACATCGGTACTTGCCAGTACCCGCTGGCCAGGTCAAGGGTCGAAAAGTTCGTTGCGTTCCCCAGGGCGGACAGAGACTCTTCTATGCGGGGCAGTGGATACGAATCCTTGATGGTGCATGCGTTCAACTTCCTTTAATCCACACAAAAATGGAGAGTGCCATCTTTCTTCTGAACCAGGACAATAGGGGCCACCCAGGGCTTTGGCTTTCTCGTGTGACCCCCTTCCGGAGCATTTGGGCTAATAGAGTTTTCACTTCCTGATATAGCTGCGATGGTATTTGCCGATACCGCTCCTGGATGGGGGCCGCTCCTGCCGTGGGGATACCATGCGTGATGGCCATGGTACATCCAAAGTCATCCTCGTGGCTGGCGAAGACACTTTAATATTGCCCAAGGAGTGTCTCTACTTGGAGAAGCTGGGCTGGCGCTAGGCCGGAAAGTTCAGCCCGCATTCTTTCCAGAATGACTCGCCCTTTTTCTTGGGCCGCGGACGCGGCAGCCTGTTGGGTTCGTACCATTACTGCCGAGGGATCTTCGGGCTGCACCCGCAACTGGACTGCGGGGTCCTGCAGCAGCTCCTCCAATGGCCTTACTAGATTGGCCATTTCGGCCCGGGGCTTCGGGGTGATATCCTGATCTTCCAGGCTGACATAATGTACCAAGACGGTCCCCTCCCGCACTGTGGCCAGGGAGCGGGCCACCAGGATGCCAGGGTGCAGGCGCTCTGAGTAACATGGTTCCAACTGCACCTCCACGCCCACCAGTGGTATTGGGGTGCGGATCGGCAAAGCCACCACCGTCTGCCCCACAGAAAGCACGAGCAGGGGGCCGCCAGCGAGATAACCTTGCCCAGAGCCTCACCCTCCTGACACTCCTGGAGCACTCGTGTCTCCCGCTCCAACAGCTGGAAGACCTGCCCCTGGGCCGTGCGAGAACCCCACTGACTTAGTGTCAGAGACACCGCACTGCACTTGCTCATAGAGCCAGTGCGCGTGTCCTGAGTACAGAAGCAGTGCTAAAAGATACCTGGGGAGCAGGGCAGCAGAGGTGACCATGCGTGCTTCAGGCTAATAGTGTCAGGGTCCAGTCAGTGCTGGAAAGTAAAGATGCATAGGACCTGCGGACACTAAAACTGAATAATGTGCACGGGACCTATGGTCATGTGACTGCAAGGGGGAGGGGCTTAGCGTCCTGTATTCAGATAGGACAGGACACCATACAACAACTCAGAGTCAGGCAAAACAGAGGTCACACACAGTACGGGCGAACGAGGTACAGGAGGGACGAACAGATGGGTAGTCAGACAGAGCCAAAGGTCATACACAAGAGGGCGACGTGGTACCAAGGGGACAAGCAGAGAGAAGTCGGGTCACAAGCAGAGAGTCATACACGAGAGGTAGCGCAGTACAAGAGGGTCAGGCAGAACTCGTAACAGGGACAGAACCAGATCACAACCGAACAAACAAGCAAGATATCAGGCACAAGGCACACGTATACAAGAGGTCACTTAACTCAGCCGAGGGCAGGAGTGTAACTGACACCGGACCCAGGTCCAGTGAGCACTAAATAGCCTCCTGCTGCCAGAGAGAGGCAGCACAATTAACCCCTAGTCTAACCAGGACGGGTCAAAGCGAAATCCCGTCCTGGATCATGACAGTACCCTCCTCTCAATGGGGGGCCACCGGACCCCCAGGTCTCTCAGGGTACTTGGCGTGAAAGGCTCGGATCAACCGATCCGCATGAACTGATCGAGCAGGAACCCACGAGCGTTCCTCAGGACCGTAGCCCTTCCAATGTATCAAATACTGAAGGGCGCGACGGACCAACCTGGAGTCGACAATTCGTTCCACCTCGTACTCAGCCTGCCCATCTACCAGAACCGGTGTCGGGGAAGATGATGATCCCTCCCCACTGGACCTCACAGGTTTCAAAAGGGCCTTATGGAAAACATTTGGGATCCGCAGAGATGGCGGGAGCTGCAACCGAAAAGCCACCGGGTTAACTGCTTCGGTAATTACATAGGGACCTATAAACTTGGGTCCAAGCTTCGCAGAGGGGACCTTGAGCCTTATATTTTTGGTGGATAACCATACCTTATCCCCGACCTGAAACACTGGACCCACGGATCGTTTTTTCTCCGCAAAAAATTTAAATTTGTCCTGGGCCTTCGTAATGTTATTCTGGACCTCCCGCCATACCTCCCCCAACCGCTGGATCGACTCGTCCGCCCCAGGACACCCAGAATTCAAGCGGGAAAATTCTCCAAAATGAGGATGAAACCCATAATTGCAAAAAAAAGGAGATGTACCCGTAGACTGGTTAGTGCGGTTGTTAAAAGCAAACTCAGCCAATGGTAACACAGAACACCAATCATCCTGTCGGGCTGAGGTCAAACAACGCAGAATTTGCTCCAGAGACTGATTGGTCCGCTCAGTCTGCCCATTAGTCTCTGGATGGTAGGCGGATGAAAAGGCCAGACTAATACCCAACCTCCTACAAAAAGCTCTCCAAAATCTGGACACAAATTGCACTCCCCTATCAGACACCACATTCAGGGGTACCCCATGCAACCGCACCACATGCTCCACAAACAATCTGGACAATGTTTCCGCATTAGGTAGAGCTGCCAAAGGTACAAAATGTGCCTGCTTACTAAACCTGTCCACTACGACCCAGACCACGGTATTACCCTTGGAAGGGGGAAGGTTGGTGATAAAATCCATGGACAGATGAGTCCATGGTCTCTCAGGAATTGGCAGTGGTACCAATTCCCCGGCCGGCCGGTTATGGGGAGTTTTCGCACGGGCACAAACCTCACACGCAGACACATACTCCCCAACATCAGAGGCTAAAGAAGACCACCAGAACATTCTAGCAATGGCCTTCCGGGTCGCTGAGATCCCTGGATGTCCACCCAGAACTGAGTCATGGAACTCCTGGAGGACCTTGAGACGAAACTGAGCTGGCACATAAAGTTTATCCACCGGCTTAGCTGGAGGTGCAAGAGCCTGGGCTTCTCGAATCTCTCGTTCCAACACATTAGAAATCTCTGCCACCACCACCCCAGGCTGAAGAATGGAGGATGGAGGTTCCGGGGGGGACACCGGATCTAGACTGCGTGACAACGCATCCGCTCCGATATTCTTGGATCCTGGTCGGAAAGTGATCGAGAAGTTGAATCGAGAAAAAAAAAGTGACCATCTAGCCTGTCTGGGAGTCAACCTTTTAGCAGACTCGATGTAAGCTAGGTTTTTGTGGTCCGTGATTACCGTTACAGGATGGACAGCCCCCTCCAAAAAATGCCTCCATTCTGCAAAAGCCAATTTTACGGCCAGAAGTTCCCTATTCCCCACATCATAGTTTCTCTCTGCCGGAGAGAACTTCTTTGAGAAAAAGGCGCAAGGTCTTAAATTGGTTAAAGTGGCGGGTCCCTGGGACAATACCGCCCCCACCCCCACCTCTGAGGCGTCTACCTCAACAATAAATGGTTCAGAGGGGTCCGGTTGGATAAGAACCGGGGCCGACATGAAACATTTTTTCAAAAACTGAAATGCCGCTACCGCTGCGGTTGACCAATTCTTAATATCGGCCCCCTTTTGAGTCATGTCTGTGAGGGGTTTAACCACCTGTGAGAACCCCCTTATAAATTTCCGATAATAATTAGCGAACCCTAGGAAACGTTGCAGACCCTTCAAATCACACGGTTGAACCCACTCGAGAATGGCCTGCACCTTATTAGGATCCATGCGATACCCTTCAGCAGACACGATGAACCCCAGAAAGGACAGTTCCTGAACAAAAAATAAACATTTTTCAAGTTTAGCAAACAGACAGTTCTCCCTGAGCCTTTGGAGAACTGCCCGAACATGACCAATGTGAGTCTGTTTATCAGGTGAGTAGATTAAAATGTCATCCAAATACACCACCATAAAATGTCCAATCAAATCGGAGAACACATGATTTATGAAATTTTGGAAGACCGCTGGAGCGTTGGTCAGGCCGAAGGGCATGACCAAATTTTCAAACAACCCTTCAGTAGTGAGAAAGGCGGTCTTCCATTCATCTCCATCCCGGACTTGGATAAGGTTATACGCTCCCCGTAGGTCTAATTTCGAAAACCACTTAGCTCCGGACAACTGATTGTATAAATCAGGAATAAGTGGAAGGGGATAAGTATTCCTCACAGTTATTTTATTTAACTCACGAAAATCGAGGCATGGGCGCAAACCACCGTCTTTTTTTTTTACAAAAAAGAACCCTGCCGCCACAGGAGAAACAGAAGGACGAATATGTCCCTTACGGAGGCTCTCAGAAATATATTCCTTCATCGCAGCCCGTTCCGGACCCGAGAGGTTATACAGGCGGGCTTTGGGCAATTTAGCACCTGGAACCAGGTCAATGGCACAATCAAATGGGCGGTGTGGTGGTAAAACCTCAGCCTCTTTTTCGGAGAAAACGTCAGTATAATCTATCAGGCACTCCGGAATGCCTTCTAGACCCACGGACGACACAGACACAGAAACAAGACATTTCTCAGAGCAATAGGGACCCCATTTAACAATATCCCGAGATTCCCAATTAATCACAGGATTATGCAGCTGTAACCAGGGGAACCCCAACACCAGTCCCGCAGGCAGGTTGTTCATTACAAAACATGAAATACGTTCCTGATGTAAGGAACTCACTTTAAGGAGAAACTCTTCAGTACAAAACACAATGTCATTCTTACCCAGTGGTGTTTTGTCAATAGCAACAAGGTGAATCGGAGTCTCCAACCTAACTGTCCCTAACTTACACCTGGCCACCAAGTCAGAGTCAATAAAGTTCAATGATGAACCGCAATCCACGAAGGCAGTTGTGGATGTGGAGACACCCCCACAACAAAGTTCCACTTGGAATGACATTCTAGAAAATGCAGAAAAGGGTACCTGAGAGCCTGGGTGACCTCCAGGATAATCACCCGGGCTCAGTCGTTTGTTGGTTAGTGGCCGGGAGGGGCAATCCTTTTTCCCATGTCCAGACTCGCCACTGTGAACACAGCATTTTCTCACGTGCCGTTGTCTCCTTTCTTCATCCTTAAGGTTGATGGTTCCCATCTCCGTGATTTTCAGTGAAGAACTGGCTCCCCTTCCTTGGGAGAACAATGATGTCTCAGTTTGTATCACTCCCCTTGCCCGTAACCTGCGATCCATTCGGACGGCCTGTGTCATAGCTTCCTCCAGGGCATCAGGTGGGGGGTGGAGAGCCAAGGCGTCTTTCAGATGCTCAGACAGGCCTCTGCGGAACAACCCCCGGAGAGCAGCGTCGTTCCAGCAGACCTCAGCAGCCCAGCGTCTGAACTCTGAGCAAAACCACTCGGCTGAGTGTTTCCCCTGGCAAACATTCATCAGCCTGTCCTCAGCCATACGCACCCGATCAAGCTCATCATAAATATGCCCCAGGGCCTCAAAAAATGCATCCACAGTCATACGCTCAGGGGCCGTGGTAGGAAGGGAGAAAGCCCAAGCTTGGGGGGCTCCCCTTAACAGAGACATAATGACCCCCACTCTCTGACTTTCATCCCCAGAAGAGTGTGGTCTTAAGGAAAAAAAAAGCTTACAGCCCTCCTTGAACACTCTGAAGTCATTTTTATCTCCAGAAAAGGTATCTGGTAACTTCACTGGAGACTCAGGGGAAATTAATGTAACATCCCGATCCCCCAATGAAAGAACCCCCTGCACAGTGTCGGCGATCAGCTGCTGAGACTGAGCCAGGACTCTTTGTTCTCCAAAGAGTTTCTGAGACATCTGCGTCAGATGCTTAACCTGCTCAGAAAGAGCGTGCACAGGATCCATCACACACACAGGTGAATGGGAGCAGAGAAAAAAAAATGGTATGGGTCAGTTATAATGTCAGAGACACCGCACTGCACTTGCTCATAGAGCCAGTGCGCGTGTCCTGAGTACAGAAGCAGTGCTAAAAGATACCTGGGGAGCAGGGCAGCAGAGGTGACCATGCGTGCTTCAGGCTAATAGTGTCAGGGTCCAGTCAGTGCTGGAAAGTAAAGATGCATAGGACCTGCGGACACTAAAACTGAATAATGTGCACGGGACCTATGGTCATGTGACTGCAAGGGGGAGGGGCTTAGCGTCCTGTATTCAGATAGGACAGGACACCATACAACAACTCAGAGTCAGGCAAAACAGAGGTCACACACAGTACGGGCGAACGAGGTACAGGAGGGACGAACAGATGGGTAGTCAGACAGAGCCAAAGGTCATACACAAGAGGGCGACGTGGTACCAAGGGGACGAGCAGAGAGAAGTCGGGTCACAAGCAGAGAGTCATACACGAGAGGTAGCGCAGTACAAGAGGGTCAGGCAGAACTCGTAACAGGGACAGAACCAGATCACAACCGAACAAACAAGCAAGATATCAGGCACAAGGCACACGTATACAAGAGGTCACTTAACTCAGCCGAGGGCAGGAGTATAACTGACACCGGACCCAGGTCCAGTGAGCACTAAATAGCCTCCTGCTGCCAGAGAGAGGCAGCACAATTAACCCCTAGTCTAACCAGGACGGGTCAAAGCGAAATCCCGTCCTGGATCATGACACTTAGGGTCTCCTGCGTGGAATCGTTGAGGAGTAGATTGCCGAACTCCCACAGTACATTCATGCCCAAGATGATCGGATGACGGTCGTTAGTCTCTCCTTGAGTCAGGACCATTCCCCGGCAACCGAGGGATTTACTACACAGTGTCATCTGAAGCCACACCACCCCGGCGACACGTACCGGCAGTTGGTTTGTGGCCACTAGTCGTATCATGGGTCCCCACTGGGGCCTTGCTGCTTCCGGGAAATGCTGCCGGAAGTACGTTGCCGGCATGGTCATCATCTGCGACCCCATATCCACTAGGCACCGCACAGCACGACCCTCAACTTCGGCCCATACTATTGGGCTCTTAGCGACCAGTTCTTTGGGACTTCCACCACCCCTCGTTGTGGCTTCTGGCTCCGAGCGGCGTCCCCCATGCCCGGAGCCCTCTAGTTTAATGCCCACCAGGGTGGGTATCTCCCACGCCGTGGACACTCCCATGCGAAGTGGCCCAGTTCTCCACACTCATAGCACCGGGCCGGTGAGGCTCAGCCACCCCGGGTATTGCAAGGCCCCCAGGGCCTGGAATTGTAGCCAGGTTGGCCGGACGCGGGCTCCGTTCTTTTCGTCACTTCAGCCAGCTAGTCCCGAATACTCTTCAGTTCTTGTCTCATTTCCTCAATCCATTGAGGTTCTTCGACAACGCTTATGGAGGACTCCAATGCTCCGGGCCTTTCCCACAGGAGCCATCATCCCCTGCTCTTGTTCTCGCACCCGGGCCTGACTCCCCACTTCGGAAAAGGCTAAACGTGGGTTCACTCGGACCTGTTCCCACAATGCCTGCTTAATTAGCGGGTCCCGGAGTCCAGTCTCTAGCAGGTCACGCAGGGTAATGTCGATGGGCCCTACCCCTATTCTGTCCTTCCTTTCTATGGAGGTGTGTAGCTCCTGGAGGGCGTTCATATTTGGGTGATGGTCTCCCCCTCCCCCTGCATCCGACTGAACAACTGGGTTCTCAACTCACCCACTTCTGTTGGATCCCCGTGGGTCTCTTCCAGGATCTGTAGGACCCTGGCAAGGTGTTACGACGCCCCGGGGGTCTCAACATTACCGAATTCTGGGCCTTCCCATCTAGCGCCATAAGGGCCACCTCAGCCTCTAAATCGGGGGCCATGGGGTGCATGCGGAAAAGGCCCCGCATACGTTCTGTCCAGCTCCACAACAGCGTATCGCAGCCAGAAAACCGGGGCAGGGAGATGCTGGAGGGGGGACCCCATCATCCACCCTGCTCGCAGCCCCACTCTGATCAGGCGCACCGCCGTCTGCGCTCGGAGACTCCATCCTGCCGACTACGCCAAATGTGTTATTTGCAGGTACGCAGGATGCAGTGACGAGTCGTGAGATAATTTGGTGCTTTCTAAAATAACGTTTATAAGACTAGAGGGAACTTTCCTCAGTCTCGGCCTGATCGCCAACAGGGGTAACACGGGTTGCCCTCGCACTGGCTATAGACAAGCAAAACACAAATAGGTAGAACACGACTACTTCCGGCAATAGCCGGCCACTATAGGGCCGCGGTATGGCCGACTACGGGTCCTTAATTGTAAAGTCAACTTAGCTGTCCAGACATCCCTCGCCATTCGAGTTGGTGGTCTTTCGGCATAGTAGTTGCTGGGCCCAGTTGCTGAGGTGTTGATGGATTCTTCGCGCCCTCTGGCGTGCTGGTGACACTGGAGCCCCACAGACCCTGGCGGAGTCCTTGGATGGGTGGGCCGCAGGCCCCGGCCTGGGGCAAGCGGTAGCGGTGGGTGGTGGCGAATGACAGGCCACCTGCACAGCTAGCGGCTGCGATGGGGAGTCCACGGTCAGCAGAGGCCCCTGCTGTGGACCGGAGCGGGACAGTGGTGGCCGCTGACCGCACGGTACTTGCCGCGGCCACAGGCGAGAGCGGGGCGGCGGCGGGTGGCAGGGAACAGGCCACAGCCGTGGGCTGAGAAGAGGCGGCAGCGGCCGCGGGTTGAACTGAGGCCGCAGTGGCCGCGGGCTGGAGCAGGGCAGCAAGTCTCGGTCGGTCGCCTTGGCACCGTCCCTCTGAGGTCCTCGGTGAGTGTCCTCTCTGGCACTGGTGGGTCGATCTAGCTTCCAGTCACTCCCATGCTCTCCTGCAGTCTTTGTCCCGGTCTACTGACTCATCGTCTGGGGAATTCCCCGCCTCCTTTATACGGATCCCCTCCCCCGGAACCCAGATGACAGCTCCTTTGGTTCCTGCCCGGACAATCGACGGGGGCCGTTCCTCCCACAGATGGACCAATGGTGTACTGCAACAATGTGAATGGCCTCTTTGAAGAACTAAATCAAGAGTATTTTGTTGCAGATTGGCGATTGTTTATTGACTCATCCCAGAGAGTTTGAAAGCAGTGTTGCTTCACAATGGAAATATGAAACCATCAATCCCTATTGCTCACTCATGTCATCTAAACAAAAGTTATGAAAATATGTCAGTTGTTTTGGATGCTATACAATATAAGAATCATTAATCAAATATCTGTGGAGACTTGAAAGTGATTGGTCTGCTAATGAGAATGCAAGGACGTTTCACAAGATATTGTTGCTTCTTGTGTTTATGGGACAGTACCGTAGAAATACAGTAGAACATTATGTTCATCATGATTGGGGACAGAGAAACATCTATGATCCAGGTAGAGACAATTTTCAGCATAATCCTTAAGGGTATGTGCACACGTTGCAGATTTGTTTGCATAATTTTCTGCACAAAATCTGCATTTCTTGGCAGAAAACACAGGTGAAAAGAGAGAGAAACAGCTTATATTCCAGGGCACATGTGCCCTGAACCTCCCCTGGACCCAGGTGTCATTTGCAATCAGAATATTCTTTATACCGTTCAGTGAACCTTGCCAACAGCGACTATATGAAAAAGACCCTGTGAGGGTCGAAACCTTATGTTCCTGTCGCCTCACCATTTCCCTATCCCTGCACCTGAACTGTGTTTTTGCTGCATCTATACAATAAAATTTTCACAAGCATCTATCAAGAGTGTGCGGTAATTGAACATTTCTTGAGGAACTGCTAAATGCATACCAGTGTCTTGGATGTCGCATGTCTCTGAAAATGCATTTTTTGTATTCACATTTAAGTTTCTTCCCTCAAAATCTTGGGGATGTAAGCGATGAACAAGTCGAGCAGTTTTACTAGGACATTAACGTAATGGAACACCGCTACCAGGGGTTTTGGAATGACTCAATGATGGCAGATTACTGTTGGACGTTATATAAGGACAACCCTGAAAAATCTTATATCACAACAGTCGTCAAGCACTTTTAATTTCTGCTCATATTTTGGTTTCCATTTTGCATGTGAAATTATTTTGGTTCAATAAAAATGGTTTTGTAAGGTGAAGCATTTTTTCTGATATGTAGATTACTGTTTTCTTAATATCGCCAGTATATTTCCTATACCTTATAATAATGATGCTGCTCCACGGAAACTATACATGCTACAGAAAAACTACCATATTTTATTGATTATAAGATGCACTTTTTTCCCCAAAAATTTTGGGGTAAATGGGGGTGCATCTTATCATGCGCATATACAGTACCATACCGCTTACCGGTACTGTTGCTGCAAGCTGGGATGAGGGGGTGCCCGGTGGTGCTGCTGGGGTCTCTGGAGGTGCTGCTGGGGTCTCTGGTGCTGCTGCGGGGGTCTCCGATGCTGTAGGCGGCTCTGCCAACATTTTGTGAAAGGCCAGAGCCCCCGCAGTTCCGTGTTTTTATGTGCGGTGGATTCTGGGAAAATGGCCACCGGGGGTGGCGCATGCGCAAATGGAGATCTCGGCATCAAGATCTCGGGAGATGAGATTTCAGCGCAGCAGCACCGGAGACCCCCGCAGCACCGCCGGACACCCCCGCAGCTCCGGACACCTGCAGCGGCGCACTGCACATCGGACACCCCCTAATTCCTTCCTGTGGCCTGCAGCATCGCCCTATTCCTGCCTCCTGCAGCAGTGACCCTGGGACTCCGCTTCACCGCAGCTACCACCACCTGTAAGCAATAGCAATAAAATGCATGGATTATAAGAAGGACCACCATTTTATTTTTCTCTTCAAAATTTGAGGTGTGTATAATCTGAAGCATCTTATAATCTGAAAAATACAGTATATACATTTTTGAAATCAGGACAAAAAGATGATTCAGAAAGTACAAAGTCACCTGCGATGATTGAAAAAAATATTTTTTTGTAGACCTATTATTATTCTATATTGATTTATGTTTGTTTTGATAAAGGATAGCAGGATTAGAGGCTTCCTTCAACGCACTGTCTGTCATATTAGTGCATAACTGAAGAAGTTTCAGGATTAATACCACGTTTGCAGATGTAAGAATTCTGGCACTGGATGTGGAGATTTTAAACTAGGGACTACAGGATAAAACAGAATAAAGGGTTGGATAGGTCAAAGAGGGGTCATTCTGTATTGGTGGGTGAACTGCAGGTTGTTGAGGGCAAAGTACCACAATGCGCAGGCACTAGGACAGGTCAGAGAACCCCATCGCCTATGTGCTGCAGTGCTTTGCTTTACCATCAACAGAAGTACGCCTGAGCAAGAGCACAATGCCAAGGAGACTTCTGTGGATGATGCAGGGATGCATCATCCACATGAGCCAAGAAGGGGGATGGCACCGGACCAAGAAGAGCGACACCCCTCGGACCAGACAGCCCTGCGGGTGAGTATAATAAAAGTTATTTTTAATCTCTTACAGGTTGAGTTGGGCTCTCATAAATAGTGGTGATGGCAAGTTGATCACTGAGGATCAAGGGAAGGCAAAATTACTAAATGACTTATTCAGCTCTGTTACCAGAGAAGAGAGAATGGCTGAAGATCTTGATATAAGTGCTCCTAATACGTCAACTAATATACTCAGCTAACTAAATTTAGATATGGTCCACACTACATTTAATAAAATCTATCTGAACAAGTACTGGAGCCTAAATTGGCAGCACCCAAGCGACTCAAGGAAATCAAGTAAATTATTGCTGTGTCCCTTACTTAATATTTAAAGACATTCTAGTATCTGGTACTGAGCTGAAAGGCTCGCAGAAAGGTAATGGGATGCCCATTTTCAAAATGGGCTCAAGGGGTTTCACAGATAATTATAAACCAGTAAGTTTAACATTGATTGCATGAAAAATGTTTGAGGGACTTGTATGGGACTGTATACAGAATTATGCAGTAGAAAATAACATATGTTATAGCCAGCATGGTGTTGCTAAGGACAGACATTGTCAAATTAACCCAATAAGTTTTTATGAAGAAGTGAGCAGAAACCTGGACAGAGTGGCAGCTGTGGATATAGTGCTTTTGTACTTTACCAAGCAATTTGATATGGTCCCTCATAGACTCCTAATGCATAAATCAAGGTCAACCGGCTTAGAATGTAACATTTTAAACTGGTTTGAAAATTGTCTCAAAGACAACAGCCAGGGTTTTGATTAATCACTGCAGCTCTAAATGGTTCCCGGTTAAAAAGTGGTGTCCCCAACTTATTTATTAATGATATAGGATATGGGATAAATATTGTTGTTTCTATTTTTTGCAGATGACATAAATAATGTAGTGTATTTGCAGTTTATTGAAGGTGTTCATACGGTTACAAGCTGACTTGCTCAAACATTCACATTGCAGATGTGGATTACTGTAAAGTTATGCATTTTGGCACAAATAACCTGCAGGCACAATAGGGGTCACTTGTAGAAAAGGATCTTTGTGTACTTGTAGATCACAGTCTAAATAATACATATGATGTCAATCAGCAGCTTCTAAGGCCAGAAGTATATTGTCAAGGTTTAAACGATGCATGGACACGCCGGCCAAGGTCTTTAATACTTCCACTACCACTATAATACTACCACTTCATTCAATTGGAATTGAATTGCACTCTTGTTTTATAAAAATCCACATTCAGGAGAATATAGATTTTTTTTATAATTCGCTGTACAGAAATTCAGCAAAATGCTGGCCAGCTGCAGACGCTATCTTGCTGAACAGTAGAGGGCCATCATATTGTTGAAAAGAAAAAAAAATGCATCACCAGTCACCACTCATCTCTCCGGCACTCTCACTGCACCTTGCTCGCCATCCTGCCCTCTGTGCCTCCATTGAACAACATCTCCCTTCTGGTGTTTACTTCAGGCTGGGGATTCCGGCCATGAGCAGGCTCCAGAGTTTACTGTGCCTTCTCTGGTGTCTACACATAGACCCGGCCTTGATTGATTGCAGGTATATGATTTGATAGAGATGTGGAAGATCAGACAATTGGCAGAGAGCAACAGGGACAGCCAGAAAGATGAGCAGTAAAGGGCCTGTCACACTAAGCGATATCGCTAGCAATATCGCTATAACTTGTGATGTTATAGCGATATTGCTAGCGATATCGCTGTGTGTGATACTTACCTACAACCCGCTCCCCCCGCTGCTTATCGCTGATCGCGTGAGAACAGGCTGGACTGTTTCTCGTCGTCTGCTTCCTGCAGCGCTTCCTGCGGCGCTTCCTGCTGTGACGACGAGCGACGCGTGGAGGCGGGCGGGAGGACGCAGGATCACCTCGTCTGACACGTAAGTAGCGACCCCCGACCCCTGCGATGTCGCTGGTGAGATCTGCCTGTGTGGCAGCTCACTAGCGACCACTTAGCGATGTACCAGCGATCCTGACCGCGTCATATCGCTGGTCGGGATCGCTGGTACATCGCTTAGTATGACAGTACCTTTAGATGATTTTTTTTTTTTACCTTTTGTTGACAGTTTGTCTGCTACATCTCACCCCGTCTCCAGCCTTAGATGCTTTCAGGCCCCAGAGTTCACAGTGCATGCCTTGGGCTTTACTCAACAAAACATATAGTCAAAAGCTGTTTTGTGTTAAACCCCCTCAAAAGACAGGAGGGCACTCATTACCATAAGAATTATTAATCTAAAGAACAGCCTACCTCTGGACCTGCTCACAGTGTGAATGACAATTGTTTCAAAACATGCTTAGATGATTTTTAAAAGAAATTAATACAAATATTTATGTAAAGTAGATGTATAAAATAAAGATGAGCAGTCCATTTTGCGGAGAAAGAAGTTTGAGACAAATGTCCCGAAATTTGTGGTTCCACAACAATTTGAACAGTTTTAAATATGATTCATGATTTGGAAAGAAAGTTGTCCAGAACCATTTCTGACACTGGTAACGCATCAGTGAGATAATCTCAGCAGTATTTCCTTAATGCCCAGCATCCCAGTTTATAAATCATATTTTCTTTCTTTTTACAGTAGTGGTCAGTACAATTCTGGGTCATTGGAAATCAGCCATTCCTGGTGCAGTACCTTTGGGTGAAAGACTGGTAGTATGTGTAGGAAAGACAGCCCTGGAATAAGGGTCTGCTGTATAACCAGGCCGGAACTAAGGGGGCTGTCACCTAGTTTCCCAGAGGGCATGTTCCCGGGGGAATCAGTTACAGGCCAGGGTGGAGACGCTTCTAGAAAGTGTGAGGGCGGGGCAACTATAAGAGGAGCACAGGAAACCAGTAGGAGGCACTCGACAAGGAGAGAGACGAGAGGCAGGAAGAAGGTGTCCAGGTGGCACTGGAGAGCAAGAGCAAGCCAACATCTGCCAGAGAGAAAGGATGGGGGCTCCCCTAACCAGGGGAGAGGACGATACCGAGCTACACGAGGAAGAGTGAGACCCGCGGACGCCACTGCCCTGCTCCATACCGCGGCTGCGGCCTGTACGGTGAGACCCACGGCAGCCACTGCCCCGCTCCATACCACGGCTGTGGCCTGTACCCTGAGACCCGTGGCCGCCACTGCCCCACCACTCCATACCGCGGCTGCGGCCTGTACGCCGAGACCTGCGGATGCCACTGCCCCGCTCCATACCACAGCTGCGGCCTGAATGCCGAGACCCACGGCCCCCACTGCCCCGCTCCAAACCGCAGCTGCGGCCTGTACGCTGAGACCCGCGGCCACCACTACTCCATCTCAGACCGCAACTGCGGCCTGTACGTCAAGGCCTGCGGCTGCCACTACCTCGCCACCAAGAAGGGCAACTTTGGTGGTGGGGAACCCTCCTGGGGCCTGTGGTGCCCCTACTTTACCGGGGCGTAGGAATGCCCGAAGCCTGCAAAAACTGCTCGTCAGCTGGGCCCAGCGGCTGAGACGCCAAACAGACATCTCCCGGACAACAACTCTGCAGGACGTCAGAGATTGCTAAGTGACACTTCGTTGATCATTAACTGTAGTCTAAGGACCCGTAGTTGGCCCTTACCGGATTGGCTAATATCGTGTTATTGGTGTAATAGTGTCTAGCATCCCTGCCTGGAAAACTATTGTCAGCTTTTCTGTTAATCCTTATAATCCTTATATAAAAGTTGAGTTTGCACTTGCTCCGACTCCGCCACATCACTGCATCCTGCATACCTTCGAGTACCACATTTGGCATAGTCGGCAGGATGCAGTCTCCGAGCGCGAGCGGGGAAGCTGCAGACCAAAGGGGCAAGGGTGACCCCCGGTCCAGCATATCTTTAGGGGCTATGCTGAACAACCTGCCCAGGTTCACAGGCAGTAATACAATGCTGTGGAGCTGAACAGAGCAAATGCGGGGGTTGCTGAGGATGCAGCCAATGGCCCCTGACCTGGAGGCCGAGGTGGCCCTAATGGCATTGCACGGGGAAGCCCGTGACTCAGTGATGTTAAGACCCCTGGGACAACTAAACACTTTCGCCGGGTATTACAGATCCTGGAGGAAACCCACTGACGTGGGAGAACTGAGGGCCCGGCTTTATAGTCGCAAGCAGGGGAAGGGGGAGATGGTCACACAATACATGAATGTCTTGCAGGAGCTGTTTTTGAATGGCCTTTTCTTAACAATCAAGGCTGTGGTTATCCTTGTTGCTTGTGTAATAACTAGCAGGTACAGAGGATGCAGTGACGAGCAGGAAGCAGAACAAGGGTTAAACGCAAGTTTTTAAATATAGAATTATAGGTTAAAACTGACAACGAGTTTTTCATGCAGGGAGGTGAAACACAAATACACAATAGCAAACAGAATGAACAATACGGGCTGAGAAGTGACCGTTAGGCGGCCACGAACTGGGCAACTAAGGACCCTGGGGGGGCTTGAACAGGGAACGAACTACGGAATGTCACTTATCGGTCTCTTACGTCCTGCAAAGCTGGTGGATGAGGAATGTTCCGGAGGTGCCTCAGTCAACGTGTCCAGTTGATGAAGCATTGCCAGAGCTTCTGGAAGTCCTCGTGCTCCGGTACCTCAGGGGGTACATGGGCCCCGTGTAGCTCCCCTGACACTGGGCCGTGGGCCTCGGTGAGCAGGCCGCAGCTGCGGTGTAGAGCGGGGCAGAAACGTCCGCAGGTCACGGAGAGTAGGCTGCCGCCGCGTTCTGTAGCGGCTCAGGGAGAGACTTCTGCACCGTGCACACAGTCAGGGCCCTCCGCTTGGTCTGATCGGGTTCTGTCTCCTCTCGCTCTCATGTGTTGACGCACTCCAGATGGGGGAAGTCCCCTAGGCTCCTCCCACCTATGTCTCATCTCTCTCCCCACCCAGTCTCCCTTGTTTCCCTGCACCACTCGTTTTACAGTGGACCCGTCCCCTGTTTGCCTGGTCAAAGGTCGGTCCAGGCCTGTATTCATACCCCCCAGGAACACAGGTGACAGCCCCTTTAGTTCCGGCCCAGAAACACGGTCAGTGCTTTTTCCTGAACTTACTCCCCTACACTTGTGCACCTTTTTCGACCACACTTTTTCATTCCATTCAACTTTCCATTAATATGCTTGGATACAGCACTCTGTGTACAGCCAGTTCTTTAGCAATGATCTTTTGTGACTTACCCTCCTTGTGGAGTGTGTCAATGACTGCCTTCTGGACATCTGTCAAGTCAGCAGTCTTCCCCATGATTGTGGAGCCTACAGAAACAGACTAAGGGTCCTTTTTAAATGCTTAGGAAGCCTTTGCAGGTGTTTTTTTGTTAATTATTCTAATTTTCTGAGATAAGGACTTTTTGGTTTACATTGGCTTTAAGCCATAATCATCAACATTAAGAGAAATAAATACTTGACATAGATCACTCTGTTTGTAATGACTCTACATAATACATGCGTTTCACTTTTTGTATTGAAGAACTGAAATAAATTAACTTTTTGATGATTTTCTAATTTTGAGAGAAGTTTCTGTACTTGTTCTATGGTGATGTTATCCCTGTAGGCAGAACAGACAGGATTAATGTAGATATTGCTCTGGTGGACTGAACATACAGAATCAATGCAGATAATGTGAAAATACACAAATCCCATGCAGATGTTTCCCTGGTTGGCAGAAAAGACAGATCCTATTACAATATTTTCCCAGATCCAATACAAATATAGCCCAGTGTTGCAGAACACACCACCCTTATGCACATATTGGTCTAGTGGGCACAACCCATAGATTTTATTTAGATGTTATCCTGGTAGGTTGAAGATGCAGGTCGTCTACCAAAGTTGCCTTTGTGTGTAAAACTGATCGGTATTATTTAGATGTTTCCATGGTGTGCAGACATATAAATTATATACTGAAGATGCCTAAATGGGCAGACATACATAGTCTAAGCAGTTGCTACCTTGTTGGGATTACTTACAGATTATATGCAGATGTTGCCTTAATGAGCAGAAGATATAGCATGAACTCAAACAGTAACTGTGTTGACATGTTTGTTATCACATCTATGTGCAATTATTCTACCTATTGAAGGTGTTAATGAGTAAATGAATGTGACTAATGTGGCTCATGGTATTATTTCACTTTTTTCTAAACAAGGTAGTGAGGCAAATGTCAACTGCGAACTTTGCCCTTTCTCTGCTGTGAAAGCACGGACACAGTGGGTTTGAAGAAAATATATTGGTGGGGTGAAACAAAGTAGACAGAAACTGTCCTGAAAAAGAAGAAATTGCTGTTACCTGAGTTTATCTGTGCAGAAGGAGCGATCGTGTTGCTAAGAGGAGGTCTATTTGATAGGCAATAGGAAAACCTAGTGCTTTACCCTCACAAGTTGAGGTTGTGAAAGACATTCCCCTATCAATAAGATTCAGGAATGTGTCTGGAAGTTTTTGCCTATTTATTGAGAAGTGTAATTATAAGGTCAGACACTGGTGTTGAACAAGAGGGCATGGCTCACAATCTTTCTTCTAATTCATCCCAAAAGTGTTTGATGGGATTGACCTCAGGGCTCTGCGTAGACCAGTAAAGATTTTCCACACTAAACTCATCCAACTATGTCCCTATGGTCTTTGCTTTGTACATTAGGGCACAGTCATGCTACGGTTGGCTTTGGTCCTTCAGTTCCAATGAAGGGAAATGTTAATGCTTCAGAATACAGACATTTTGCCACATACTATTGTGCAAAATGTCTGTATTCTGAAGCATTAACATTTCCCTTCATTGGAACTGAAGGACCAAAGCCAACCCTTGACAAAAACATACTGTGTGAGGAGGCTGTTGTAGTCATGACATTGTGTAGGAGAGCTGTGGGAAAATCAAACTGTGAGAAGACTGTGTGTGAATTATACTCTATGGGGAGCTGTGGGGTCATCATACTGTGTGTGGGTAGCTGTGGGAGCCATCATACTGTGTGTAGGGACTGTGGGGGTATGAATATATGTGTGGGGTTCTGAAGGCATCATACTGTGTGTATGGGTTGTGGGGGCACAGCATTGTATTATGTGTGGGTTGTGGGGACATCACAATGTATGGCGGACTATGTGGCAATCATACTGTGCAAAGGTCTATGCGTACATCCTACTGTGTCAGGACCTTACAATCTATTTAGTTGGCTATGAGGGTATCATATGAGGGATGATGGGGGAATCTTTGCTTTAGTCATGAAACCAGTGAAATGATCATTCCACCAAAGTGTCCCAGGAGCCACTTTTCAACACAACAATACCATCCTTCATGTTGTGAAGAAGCCTAAGTGACCTAAACGTGCAATTATGGCTCTCAGAGTGAGCAGGTTGCGGGATTCAGTGATGGACAGGAGGCAAAGCAAGGGTTAACAGATTTATTAACAGAGGAATACTCCATGCAGGGAGGTAATGAGTTAAGCAGGGGTATGGCAAGAGATATTAGCACAGTATGGGTGTGAGGTGAAGTAACAAAGCAATTGTTCGTGAAAGGGTTAACTTATCCGGCCGACGGCTTCCTGACTGCAGAGTCTTAGGTTCCCACGGTGGCGCCTATGCAATGGACGCGTGATGATTCCCGTGTCGTCCTGAAGAAGTTGAGGATCCGGTTCCCGGTGGTGGCGATGAGTCCTTGCTGACTTGTGCGGGGTCCTGGGTCTAAGATTCGTCATGCGGAGTGCAGTGCATTCTGTAACACTGCCAGAGCATGACTCAGCTTGGCAGTAGTATGTGGGTGAGAAAGGGCACACTCGGTCTGTCTTAGGCAGAACGTGAGCGGTAACAACTAGCCTGGAGCGTTTGGCACTTTTGGTTGCGGGAACCAACGGGCACATGGCAGATCTCTGTTCACAGTCACTGTACCTGAAGAAAAAAAAAAAAAAGAGAAAGCACCACTACAGAAAAAGCGCACACTACACCAATTTTAATTAAGACTGAAATAAGTAATTTTTATTGATACAAAAGAGTTATACATAATAAAAACATGATAAAATCACAAAACTATGACATCCATAGTACCCATAATACATGTCAGCACATAAATATCATACATATAAGCACATATAATGTGAGCATATAATCAGCGTCACTGTGGCACTATAGCAGTATCCCTCCCTATTCCTAGGCTCATGAGGACTATATAACCCTAGATAAAGCCCAGCCCATAAATGCAATGGAGCAACCACACACAAAAATCCATGTTATATAATATTCATGCCAGGACCCTAATAAGCCCAGATAGCAAGAAAGGGGGGAAAAAAGTTAAATTCTCCACATATCAGTGGTGCCAGAGCACATAGTAGGGAAAAATAATATCAAAAACTGCCATAAGGACGATCATTAGCTGCTATGAAAATACGGATACACGGATGCCATACCCAGGACCATTACCCAGTCACTGTACCTGGACGCAGGGAATCTATAGCGTGGGCCTGTGCTGTCACAGTGCTCAGAGGACGGAGCATCAAACTTCCCCTGCTGCGCGCTCTGTCTTCCCGTCGAGTCTCAACTCCCTTTCCTGCCCCCAGGCTCTTTTATCTTAGTCACGCCTCCTGCTGTCAAGTGCAAAGGTTGGTTCGGGATGGAAAGCTTTCCCCCAGACAATGGTGACAGCCCCGACAGTTCCAGACCTGGCACAAGAGAGGTACCCCCTGTCCGGTCCATCTTCTTACATCAGTATCTCCCCACTTGTCTCCATTGAGAACAGTCTATGTCCTTGGTCAGCAATTACAATTGAAGATGCCCACATCAGATATTGATGATTTGCATATGCATGTGCATTCAGCATGGCAGAACATTGTGCCGCCCATCATTATTAACCTCATTGATAACATGCCAATGCAGGGAAATGCAAATATTTCTGTTTGCGGAATATGGAATATGTTTGTAAAATGAGATATAATAATGCTAAAAAATATAAGACTAGTCCTGGAAACCCGTCCATTGACAGCTAACATATACCGTAGTTATGATGAGATACTTTTGGAATAGTTCAGCTTAGCCAAGGCCTATAAAATCAAAATTTGTAAAACAGGCTGACCTAAATGTGTTATCTAAGAATAACATATTAAACAGTGTAAAAGATGGCCAGAATAAATAATTATGACCGATTATTTAGTGCTTATTAAATAAAATTATAGGAAGAACTCACCTTTAATTCCAGATAGTTCTTTATGCGTTATCATTGTCTTCCAAACCACTGAACACCATCTTGGCCTACTTCTGCACAGGCTTTGAAACGTAATGTCGGTGCCCTAAAAAAACATGCTGAACCTTGAAGAGCAAGCCTCATTTTTTGTTCAATAAAAGATAACACAGGAGATCATTAGAGTAAGTGTGTCAGATTAAATGTATTTTCCTGTAAAAAAGTCAAGTCCCTTCAGGAACCATTGCAATTTACTTGATCTCACGGAGAACAATATTTCCCCAGCAGACCCCAACACAAAGGGCCATTACAATATGTGATTTATATTTCATAGCTTTGGAAATGTTCAGTACAAATTACAAATGGAGGCTTTAGTGCAGTATTTATGTCCTGTTGCCAACTTGATATGTATAAGTAATACATATCCCATCGCTGCAAGCCAATGCGTTTTACATTTATTTGTTACAGGGTGCATTTATGTTTTCTGCTCAAACACAAGAAAAGTCATGTCCCTTCTTAAGAAACATACAGACTCTCCAAAGACAAAGGAAAAAACATTATTTTCAAGGCACTGTTACTGTCTGCATCTAACATAATACCGTATCACATTTGCTAAGGACTACAATAACGTTAAAAAAGTTGTATAGATACTGATATTGTGACGTGGCATTGGACTGCATTATATTTCTTCACATGCAGTATATACCAAGTATATATATTAATATTTATTTCACAGAATGGTGACATAAATTAATAACCACCCTTTTATGCCAAGGCACGCAAATCATGCAGATAATCATGATGTAGACAATCTAAGTTAACAGCTGTGGTTGAAGAATTAAAGGAAATCTGTAGACAGGGTTTTTCTATGTAATCTGAAAAAAGCATGAGGTAGGGATAAATACCCTGATTCCTGTGATGTATCACTTAGGTTACTAGTTTTTCTCTGCTGCAGATTGAGCAGAGCCCAGTTGTTGAGCTGTGTATAACCCACCCTCACCACAGTGTA
The DNA here is from genome assembly GCF_039654945.1 of Dendrobates tinctorius. Classification (NCBI taxonomy): domain Eukaryota; kingdom Metazoa; phylum Chordata; class Amphibia; order Anura; family Dendrobatidae; genus Dendrobates; species Dendrobates tinctorius. Next base: position 20,510,986 of record NW_027361770.1, read on the forward strand.
CTGTGGGCACTGTATATATTAACAGAGAGCTGCTAATTTTTACTTGGGACGTGGTTGGACTAGGAGGCATGAGGCCAGTTGTCCTCTAGGATAAACTCTTACTGATAAAACACTGATTTTGTTTAAACAGCAAAACACAGCCTAGTAAGAGACACATCACTGAAATCAGGCTCCTTGCTCCTACATTAATCTGCTCTTAGGTTAACCTGCTAACAGATTCCAATTTAAACTAGTCTGTTTTTTTAACCTAGACAAGAAACAACTGAAAATTCTTAACAATTACAACATTGGGCTAACTTTTACACATCACTTTTATCTCGCTCAAATACAAATCTTGAATCTATTCACATGCATTAAAGACAGGAATGGAATTCGAACCAATGCATCTTGAGTTTCAGGGTGGCCACATCCTGCCCTGATTGACCAAGGATTCACTATGGGCAATTCAAATAAAATTGTTTAACTAACAGTTGTTTCCATGAGCAAGTAAAACTCATCCAAAAACGATGCTTTCATATAGTTGTAATTTGCAGCACACTGGGTGTACAACATTTATTAAAAGTATAATGTGATTATTAAGTTTTTAAAACATCCATTATGACTGACATTTTGTGCACCAGTCTTAATGAGGGGTATGCAGGAATAAGATACACTGAATAAAGTGCGCATACTACTTAAGACTTTTACGCATTTTATCAGTGGGTGAGCCTCACTAGAAACATTAATCCAGCCAGAGACATGTGGGGGTATAACTACACCCTTTCCTGTCCTGGCTCCTCCCCAGCACCGTCCATTTTCACGGAGCTGACGAAAACTATCACACGGAAAATAGCTAAACATTTGCACATCTTCACAGTGTGCAAAAAAAAATAACAACTTTCAGGCTGTGTGCCCACGATGCGATTTTTAAGCGTTTTTGCTGCGATTTTCGGCACGAAAACGCTACAAAAACGTTTAAAAATCGTGTACAGAACGCCCCCCATGCATTCCTATGGCATTCCGCACATGCTGTGCTAATGCTTTTTTCCGTGGCGGAATCACATCGCGGAAAAAATCGCAGCATGCTCATTTCTTTTGTGTGGAATCGCAAAGAATTGCGGCGATTCCACACCCATAGGAATGCATGAGAATCGCTTACTTCCCGCATGTGGCTATGCCCACCATGCGCGAAGTTAAGCGTCTCATGTGCGGTTGGTACCCACGGTGTGGAGGAGAGGAGACTGTCCTCCAGGCCCTGGGTACCATACCCCTGTAAAAAAAGAATACAAAATCGGGGTATATTTACCTTCCGACATCCCGTGCTGCCTTCCCAGGCCTCAGCGTTCCCAGATATGCCTTGTGGCAAGGTCCTGTAATGACGTAGTCTCGCGTGACTCTAGCGGTCTCGTGAGATCGCTATAGCAACGCGAGACCAACGTCATCACAGGTCTCGCAAGGCATCGCTGGGAACGGGAGCATCGCTGAGACTGTGCGGGACGTCGGAAGGTAAATATACCCCAATTTTTTATTTTTTAATTATTTTTTGCATTCTTTCTTTTACTATTGATGCCGCATAGGCGGCCTCAATAGTAAAAACCTGGTCACACTTGTCAAACACTATGTTTGACGAGTGTGACCAACCTGTCAATCACATTCCAAGCGATGCTTCAAATCGCTTGGAAAGTGCTTGAATATCGCACTCGAAAATCGCGAACAGAATCGCGGGGGAAAAAAACGAGCGATTTCTGGGAAGGATTCCGGTTTTCAGTGTCCGGATTTAAACGCAACGTGGGCACGTAGCCTCAAAGTGTTTTCTGCCAGTTTTCTGGCACAAGTACTCTGATGAATTGAAGTCTTAACATATCGAGACACTATACTCTTTTCCATAAATCTGCTTACTATGTAACTGTGTATTTCCCATAAATTAATTAATGGCTAAGATACCAATACACTTAAACTGAAGCAATAGAAAGAATTTTGTATCTTTATAATATGATGTCTTTTTTATATGGACTCAATGTGTTATTCCCAATATTGCAAATATCTATTGAAGAGATGATAACTTGCATCTCAATAGGGGTACACCCACACTCCCGAGATCGGGGCACTAAAATGTAGATGAGCGTCAACTCCAACAGGGCATTTCAGAGCCCGTTCATGGGATTGGTAGATGTCATATATATACAAATTTTATATACTAAAAATTTCATGATTTTCACATAATCTTTCCATGACAACTCTGTAGTAGACAAATTAGGTTCATATAACATTCTGCATTTTTCTACAAATAAGATGTAAGATTTAAAAAATAAAAAAAATCCTTATACTCACCTCAATCCAGCCCCTTCACTCCTCATCGTCACCCATCCATCCTCACCGTATCTGCTGATCCCCAGGTCATTCCCTCAGGACAGGGTTTTTCAGCTCTGATGAGGCCCAGGAGGGTTCTACACAAGAGATCACAACATCATGATAACACGACGTCAAAATTTCATTTTGAGCCACAGTGATAAGAAGATGCGACAATGGTCAGATTGGGTTCTGTCCCAACCTCATCAGAGCCAGAACTCCTGGCCTAGCATGAGTGGGATTTCAGCATGAGCGGCAGAAGATACAGCGAATACCAGATGGATGACAGTGAGGAGCTGGGGGTATATGTATCTTTGTTTTATTTTTTACCCTTTTGATGGATCTTTATGGCTTAGAAAATTGGTGGCAAGCGGCCGACATTTTTCGGCATTTGATACTGACACTGGTGAATGCAGATTTTTGTAAAATTCAAGTATAATTCAATAACATTGGAATTTATTTACTCATCTCTGCATTGTTTGATGCTGAAGAAAATTGCCAATTAATAAAGTTATAATTTACTATACCACTAGATCTAATCTATTTTTCAGCTTTGCTTATACACCTCTAGTGTTATTCTCATTTTCTCTCTATTTTTTCTTATAGTTTTTTGGAATCTCTGGTTACAGTTAACAGTGGTTGAAGAGTTAACTTATTCATGGCTTATTTTCATATAGATTGCATGAAATTGCCATTATGTTTTATGACACCTTTAATAAATATCAACACATAATATGTAACCTGTATATCAATAAATGTGTTTTATGGCATATCTTATGACTATTTGTCTCTGCCGCCTAAGTGATAGTTTTATGTAATACAAAAGTAATATAACACAAACAATTGATATACACTGTAATCCTTTTGCTTGACACTGATTGATAAAACCTCACCAAAAGTATAAGACATAGTGCGATGCAGATGATGTATAGCAGGCATTTATTATGAGCTCTGCCTGCAATGTGATAGGAGGCAATGATAAATCAACTGAATGATATATATGTATATTTTTGATTAAATGATTACTGCTGTAAGAGTTTTCTCATTTTTTCTTCGCATTGTCTGGCACTTTGCATTATCTGACAGTTTTCAGGAGCGATTAATTACAACTACCATATATATTTTCTGCAGTCGGGTACAGATCCTTTCCTAAAGCTTCATCTTTTTGTCATTATTCAAGGGTTAAATTTACATAAGGGTTATTTTAAAAATATTATACCTACTCTAAACTTAATTACACTTTTGTATGATATTTAAGAAAGTAGATGGAGCGCTTAGTTTTCCTGGTCTTCAGTGGTAGTGGAGACAACAGATCCCCATTCTTTAAGCACATTCAATACCTATTCAGCCTATTGGTATCAAATGTCTCCATAGATATTCATGCTATTCAGTCCTTGCTGCTAATGGTGCCCAGATGACAAGGTTGCGTGAACTGAAGGTAAACAAGGAATTAGAGATGACTGGTTTACCAAAGAATCGCTATATATAAAGCACTTGCTGCAAAGTTTACTTAGATTATTATACATAGTATAAGGATTATGTTTCCATAGGAATCCTCTTACTAGCTGTGATATACTTAACGCTCTTTCCCACTGAAAAGGGTTTATCCACTGTTTATGTAATAAAACCACTTTGAGGTGTCTATAACTTTCAGTGAAATAAGAGGTTGTTTTGTCAAAGCAAAAGTCAAATATACTGTGAAGCTTAGTCATGCCTCATGGACAAGCCGTTAGCTGGGATAATCAAGAAGTTCAAGGTCAAAAGCTAGGAGAGTGCATCATAAACAGAGGGAAGAGACAAAGGTGTAGACAGAGAACGATCTCAGGTAAAAATACCAAAAAGATAGTGGATCAGAACAAAAGGAATTAAACAGACAAATGGTCAGAATGAGGTCCAAGGTCAGGCAACAAAAGATCATCAAGCAAAACATTAGGCACAGAGAAATCAACTACATTTAGCTGAAGCTACATCTGGCAGAAGTCTGCGACTAACACCCAAGATAACTAGCAGTGTAAGGGGGTGGTGTTGCTATGGACCGTAGAGACAAGCTGCCACTTTAAGAGACAGCACCCCCTTGGTTAGCGCAGTGGGACATTCTGCGCTTCCCTGCTGTAAAGACTGTTTTGGTCTCTTCTGCCAGCACAGGAGAGGGGAGGGGCTGCTTTTCTGTGTGTGAGGAGAGAGCCAAGATTTCTGCAGGAATGAGACGTGCCTGAGCTGTGAAGGAAAGACTTTGTAAACTATTCTGAGGATAACAAGGTGGCTTTCCTATGTTGCTGTGAGGAGCCATGAAGAAAAGACAAGAAAGGAATCCAGAGGAGGGAATCTAGGAGCATCACTGGCCCTGCACACAAGGAAAAGTTCACTTTGAGCAGAGCTTCCAGGAAGAAGTGCGCACCATCTTGCAAAGCTGCAGGGGCCCTGGGATTGGACTGAGATACCAATGCTACTGTGAGTGTTAACCTTTTCTGTGCACATGCTAGGGTTTAGGATAGGCTGCAATAGATAGAGCACGGCAGCCATGTGGCCAGGTTAACAAAGGCCATATAGGTTATAGTTAGTGTAGCATCATACATGACTTTAGTGTGTTGTCTTGCCAGTTGGATAATACACTGAGCTGTTATAGTTGGTGCTCCATGCTGTTTAACGGCCCAGCTAGAGAATATTATCCTTGTAAATTGTCTGTTTCCATAACATACCCCTGTTTCTGCATTTTCCTAAACACTGCATTCCTTGCCTGTAAATAAATGAACCCTTTGTTGTTTGCACCTCATCTTGTGTACCGCAGTTTCCCTGCATTGTGGTGGTCCCCCAGCCATCGCTTCAAGTGGTGCTGCAAGCGGGGTTACTGTCACCAAGATGCAGGGAGACCAGATACTCCAAGAACAATTCATTCTAGGACTGCACAACACATCCTTGAGGAGAGCACTGTCAGAATGGCTCCGTGCAGATCCGGCTCTTTCATTCCGTCAAATCCTGGCAGAAGCAGTGTCCCGAAGCAAGGAAGACAGCTACGTGTCTGGGGTGATGCGTGTCCAGGTTGCCAATACCAGAGGGGACCCAAATCATCAGGAGGCGCTGGTCCAGGGAGTGCAAGACTTGCAGCGGTCTCTTGTCACTATGCAAGACAAATTAACCCGGATGGAGCAAAGAATGGGAGAACAACAGTCTGACCCATCGTACTAATAATACCACTCTTCGGCCCAACCCATAATGGATCAGTGGGTGCAGGCCCCTCCCGTCAGACATTGGAGGTACGAAGACAGGCTCGGGGTGCCCCTTGGCGGAGAGGAAGCATCCAATGCTGGGAATGTGTACGACAAGGGCACCTTGCCAGAGACTGCCGGAATTATGCTCAAAGCCAGCCACAGCTGCCATTAAACTACCAACCCCTGCAGTAATGTGGCACTCTGCGGGGGAGGCAAGAAGAGAAGCCGCTCCTTATCATAATGAACATTTAATTGCTGGGAGTCCCATCCTGCGTGCCGAATTTGAGGGTGTTCCAGTGGATTGCTTGATAGATACCGGGTCACAAGTGACAACAATGCCAGAATCATAATTCAAACAGCATTTTCAGGCCCTGGCCAAGCCAGAGAAGGAGACATTGATCCGGCTGTTTGCTGCCAATCAACAACCCATCCTGGTCACAGAGGTCGTGTGGATGAATATTCAAATCTGTGGGCAAGAAGTGGGAAAAAAGGGATCCTGCTAGTAAAGAAAGGGATCCTGCTAATCCCTGAGCCCATCAAAGAAGTTGTGCCTGTAGTACTGGGAATGAATATTCTATGAGAACTCGATCAGATAATGTTTACCAAATGGGGACCCAGTTTTTGAAAGAAGGCTGCTACACACAAGCCTACTCAAGAAGCCCTTCAGCGATTGATCCGCGTCTGTGGGACGCAGAAAAGTGTGCCATATTATCAGATGGTAGGGGTCATCAGGGCCCCAGGGAAAGATCCTGTAATCCTGCCTCCCAATCGAGAAAGTATATTACACCTTCCAGTGGGGACTCATCGCAACCTTTATGGGCTGGAGGTGATTGTTCAGCCTGTGGTTGGCGGAGGAGCGGACCAAGAAGTCATGATAGCTCGTTCGATAGCAGTGGTCCAGTGAGGACACATGCCCATAAGAGCTTTGAACGTGGGCCCCGGGGAGGTCACCTTGCTGTGAGGGACAAATTTGGCCCGGGTGTACCTACACAAGGGCGAAGTGGTGAGTCAGAAGGAGATGTCTTTATCGCCGATAGAAGGTACGGGGTGGACTCTGGCAGTCGCGGCAGGGCCCGAAGAGACTCCAACCCCGGAGTGGAATGGACGGGTAATCCTGGATCAAATGGAAGTGGAAGTGAAGGCCCTAGGCCCTGAGTGTGTGCAGGCGATAGAAGCTTTGCTGTGGGAAAATCAGGCCGCATTCGCTCATCACGCCGAAGATTTTGGCTGTACCGAAGCGATCACACATGAGATACTGACCGGGGACGCTCATCCAATTCGAGAACAATACCGGTAAATCTCACCCAAGATGTATCAAGAAGTAAAGACATTACTTGGGCAGATGCTGGATTCAAGAGTAGTGCAGAGTAGTCAGAGCCCCTGGGTGGCCCCGGTGGTGCTCGTCAAGAAGAAGGATGGGACCATCCGTTTCTGTGTCGATTACAGTAAACTCAAGGCTTGCACTGTGCGAGACTCATACCAGTTACCCCGCATTGAGAAATCCTTGAAAGCGTTGGGGAAGGCCAAGTACTTCTCCACCATGGACCTAGCAAGCGGATACTGGCAAGTAGCCGTGGCAGAAAAAGACAAGGAAAAAAGCGCCTTCATCCTCCCTATGGGATGGTTTGAGTTTAACCGGAAGCGGGTACTGGCAAGTAGCCGTGGCAGAAAAAGACAAGGAAAAAAGCACCTTCATCCTCCCTATGGGATTGTTTGAGTTTAACCGGATGCCCTTTGGGCACTCCAATGCTCTGGGCACATTTCAACGGCTGATGGAAAAGTGTTTGGGAGACTTAAACTTTGAGGCTACCTTGATCTACCTGGATGACATCATTGTGTTCTCTGTCTCGTTCGAAGACCATCTTGCCCGGCTTGGACAGGTACTTGGAAGACTGCAGGCTCATAATCTGAAGGTGAAGCCAAAGAAATGCCACCTCTTCAAGAGAGAGATCGAGTACCTGGGCCACATCATGTCACAAGACGTGGTTCTACCCTCACCGGAAAAAGTGACTGCTATCCAGAACTGGCGAGTCCCTCGAACAGTGAGGGAACTCCAGGCCTTTCTTGGGCTCACCGGGTACTACCACGGTTTGTAAGATTTCGCAAAGGTGGCGGGTCCCCTTAATGAGCTGTTGAGGGGGACCGCCATAGTGCCGAAGACCCAGTGCATCCCTTGCAACAAGAGGCGAGATAAGGCCTTCCAGGTTATAAAGAATGCTCTTACTTCTGCCCCGATTTTGGCTTACGCAGATTTTGATCAATCGTTCCTGTTGTACACAGACAGTAGCCTTCATGGACTCGGTCCAGTACTTTCCCAAATACAGTGTGGGCCATGACAGAGAAGTTTGCAGGCTTCCTGGCAGGGACCAAGATTCAAGTTCGAACGGACAATAACCCCCTGGCCCACCTTGAGAATACTAAATTGGGGGCCTTGGAACAACGGTGGGTGGCTCGCCTGGCCAAGTTTGACTTTACCATCCGTTATCGCTCTGCTACTGAAAATGCAAATACCGACGGCCTGTCACGAGTGACAGTGGAAACACCAGTGTGGGATCTAGATGAACAACCTGAAGAGGTAGAAACCCCAGACTTCCATAAGTTCAGGACCCCAGTGGTTGCTGTCCAGTCAAGTAGGGAGGCCTGCGCTCTACCCCGATCTCTGGGGAGAACCAATGAAGAATGGGGATGTGTTCAAGATGAAGATGAAAGGCTGAGACAGATGAAATGCTGAGTAGCGCTGATGCGGAAGCCAGGCAAACAAGAGAGGGATAGTCTGAACGCTGAGATGAAGAGTGTCTTCCACCAGTGGGATAGGCTGGAGGTGCGAGAATCGGTGCTATATCGCAAGAGACAACAGTCGCAAGACACTGAAGTAAGGTGACAGGTGGTCATCCCAGGTAGAATGGCCCAGGAAGTGGCTAAAGAAGCCCACGAATTTGGAGCCCACTTCAGGTCCACATAGCCTACCAGTGGTTACAGCGGTACGTGTACTGCCCCCAGTTGGAGTCCGTGGTAGAAGAAGTCTGCCGGCAGTGTCGGGTATGTGACCTCGTTAGGAGTACTGAACAAAGGGCACCCATCCAGACAATATGCACTAAGGAACCGCTGGAAGTCTTGATGATCGACTATATCCTCGTGGGACGCTCAACCCGGGGTCCACATTACTGTTTCGTGATGATCGACCATTTCTCCAAGTTCGCAGTAGTCACCCCGACTAGAGATCAGACTGCTGAGTCAGTGGCGTGGGCCATTTGTCAATACTTAATCCGAGTGTATGGGTGCCCAAGTGCATCCACTCTGACCAAGGTGCATGTATCCAAGGCAAGGTGATGGAAGAACTGTATCGTTTGTATGACATTGAGTGGTCCTGTAACCACCCCTTACCACCCTCAAGGCAACAGAGCATGTGAACGATTCAATCGAACCTTGCTGCAAATGCTGAGGATGTTGAAAGAGGACAAGAAGGCATACTGGCCAGGCTACCTGCCAGAGTTGGTCTGGACCTACAACAATCTGGTCCATTCCACCACGGGTAACACTCCATATCTGCTGCTGTTTGGAAGAGCTGGACGAGAGATCATTGAGTTGAAGTTAGAACAGCCAGAAGAGCTGATGGAGCGAACCATCACTTCATGGGTGAAAGAACATCGGCAGCGATTGCAAACAATACGGCGGTTGGTGGGTCAGCAGCTACAGGAGAAAGAGCATATGGGCCATAAACCGATTCAGGAGATACCAATCCATCTCAGGGACCGAGTTTTAGTCAGAGAGAAACGCCCCAGGTGTAAGCTGAGTGATAGATGGGAAATACAGCCTTACAAAGTAATCGAGCGAGTGTATGCTGACGGCCTGGTCTACAAGGTGCAGGTTGAGAATGGGGCGTCCACCCCTAGAGTGCTCCACAGAAATATGCTGCGGCCATGCCGGTCCGAGGCCCGTCCTGTAGCAGTGCCGCTTGAGGGTGATGCTCCACCTCCTGAACCTGTCTTGCCTGCTGGTGAAATCAATGATGAATGGTGGATCGGCCCTGACACCGTGGGGGGGGGCCTTCAGCTGGACAAAGATTATTATTATTTATTATTATAGTGCCATTTATTCCATGGTGCTTTACAGAGATGGTAATCTTCTGGAGGTACCACTGCCGCCACGTGACGATGAGTCCAGACAAGAGCCTACTACAACTCCTGCAGCAAGTACTCCTCTGGAAGATAGTCAAGACATCTGGAGATCCCAGAGGTCTACTGCAGGGGTTCCACCAGTCCGATACATAAAACAGTGTTCTCTGTCTGTTTCTCCACTTGTGTTTTCTCCCCTATAGGTGCTGTTCCGCATTGCAAGTGCCTCTATCCCACTTCAAACTTGATGCTGTGATGGTCGAGGATGACCATCTTTAGGTAGGGAGGCATGTAAGGGGGTGGCTTTGCTATGGACCATAGAGACAAGCTGCCACTTTAAGAGACAGCATCCCTTGATTAGAGAAGTGGGACATTCTGCGCTTCCCTGCTGTAAAGACTGTTTTGGTCTTTTCTGTCAGCACTGGAGAGGAGGAGGGGCTGCTTTCTGTGTGTGAGGAGAGAGCCGAGATTTCTGCAGGAACAAGACGTGCCTGAGCTGTAAAGGAAAGATTTTGTAAACTTTTCTGGGGAGTACAAGGTGGCTTTCCTATGTTGCCGTGAGGAGCCACGAAGAAAAGACAAAAAAGGAATCCAGAGGAGGGAATCCACCATTTCTAGGAGCATCACTGGACCTGCACAAAAGGAAAAGACAACATTGCACAGAGCTTCCAGGAAGAAGTGTGCACCATCTTGCAAAGCTGCAGGGGCCCCGGGATTGAACTGAGATACCAACGCTACTGTGAGTGTTAACCTCTTCTGTGCACATGCTAGGGTTTAGGATAGGCTGCAATAGAGCATGGCAGCTGTGTGGCCAGGTTAGCAAAGGCTAGATAGGTTAGGGTATGTGCACACGCTGCGGATTCTGCTGCGGATCTGCAGTGGTTTTGGCTCTGCAGGTCTGAAGCAGATTCTGCTGCGTTGTACAGTACCTTTATTTCCTATGAAAAAAAAAAACGCAGTGTGCATGCTGCGGATTTTTCTGTGCGGATTTGCTGCGGGTTACAATCCACAGCATGTCAATTCTTTGTGCGGTTTCCTCTGCGGTTTCACACCTTATCATTATGAGGTGTGAAACTGCAAGGCAAAACCGCAGGCTAATCCGCAGATAAACCGCAGGACTTTAGTCCTGCTGATTTACCTGCTTATTTTTCATCAAAATCCGCACAACCAAAAAACTACGAGTGCACTTACCCTTATATTTAGTGTAGCATCATACATGACTTTAGTGTGTTGTCTTGCCAGTTGGATAATACACTGAGCTGTTATAGTTGGTGCTCCATGCTGTTTGATGGCCCAGATAGAGAATATTATCCTTGTAAATTGTCTGTTTGCATAGCATACCCCTGTTTCTGCATTTTCCTAAACACTGCATTCCTTGCCTGTAAATTAATTAACCCTTTATTGTTTGCACCTCATCTTGTGTATTGTAGTCTCACTGCATTGTGGTGATCCCCCGGCCATCGCTTTAGCAGAGCAATCACCCGAGGCCATGAACAGCTGGAGACAGCCAGCACCTTCCAGTGAAGACCAACTTCCCCATTACTGATATAGGGGATGGCAGGTGCTACATACAAAATTCTATGTAAAGAGGAGGGGGAGGAGCTAGAGATGGAGTTTCACCTTCCTCCTCTCCATCCTATTTAGATAGAATCTTTATCAACCCCAGCTGCCATCTCCTATCTCAGTAATGGGAAAGTAGGTCCTCAGCAAATACAGATTTTACCTCAGAATTGAGAATTTTGATAATGATTGATCAGTCCAGGAGAAGAAAAAAGTAGATTTCTCTGATAAGATTACAAAGTTGCTTACTTTCATGTGTACTATTGATTTCTGAAATAAAAATTAAAATGACAGTTACTCTTTAACCTTTTCCCGACATGCAATGTATATGTACGGCGCTGTGGGAGCTGCGTTCCCGCAAAAGCAACTTACTTTTATGGTGCCACAATTGCGGGGGCTCATGCTGAGCACCGCCATGATCGGGTGCGTGCATCAACTTTATGTGACACCCTGCAGCAATGCTTATGATCGGTGCCAGTATCAATCATGGGCATGTAACCCATCTGATGCCGCTGTCAATAGTGATAGTGACATCGAGGAGATCGTGCAGAGAGGGGGCTCCCTGTGTGCTTCCATCAGGACAGCGCGATGCAATCGTATTGTCCTGATGGTCTCCATAGAGACCCCAGGCCGCAAGATGGCCGCAAGGTCCTTCAGGGAAGGTGACTTGTCAGTGCCTGCTAAAAGCAGGAGCTCACACATCTCCTTCCCTACCTGTCATACACTGCTCTGATGCCCTGCAGAGCAGAAGCATTGCAGAGTATCTGGTCAACGATCTGTCACAATACAGTGATGTCCCATCCTGGGATAATGTAAAACAGTAAAAAAAAAAATTATTACAAAGTGTAAAAAATCCCCAAATAAAGATCAAAAAAAGAAAACATATTATTCCAATAGATACATTTATTTGTGTTAAAAAAAAGTACACATATTTGGTATCGCCATGTCCAGAACAACCAGCTCTATAAAATTGTCCCACTAGTTAACCACTTTAGTAAACACTATAAAAAACAAAACAAAAAAAAGCGAGGCAAAAACAATGCTTCATCATCATAGTGCCAAACAAAGAGTGCAATAACACGTGATCAAAAAGACAGCTATCTTGTCCTGGAATAGGCAAGCAGGCACACAGCTCCATCAGCAGAAAAATAAAAAAGTTATAGATCTCAAAGTAAAGCAATGTAAACTTTATTCTATAAAATAATTTTGTGTAAAAGTGCCAAAACATAAAAAAAAACTATATAAGGTAAATGGGGTATCGCTGTAATCGTACTGACCTGAAGAATAAAGCTTCCTTACCAATTTCACCACATGCAGAATGGTATAACCACCCCCCCCAAAAAAAAGATCCTGAATTGCTTGTTTTTGTTCATTCTATCTCCCAAAAATCAGAATAGAAAGCAAACAAAAAGTGTCAAATGCCCAAAAATGGTACCAATAAAAACGTCAGCTCGTCCCACAAAAAACAAGCCATCACATGACTGTTGGCCAAAATATGAAAAAATTATAGCTGTCTGAATATGGGGATGCAATAACTAGTTTTTGCAATAAAAAGTGTCTCTTAGTGTGTGCCAGTGGCCAAACATAAAAACACGATATAAATCTGGTATCACTGTAATCGCACTGATCCAAAGAACAAAGTCGCCATATCACTTTTACTGCACGAGGAACGGCAAAAAAATAAATGCAACCAATTTTTCACATGTTGTTGATTTTTTCATTCTGCCTCCCAAAGATCACATTAATGCTTGGCGCACATATATCCTGTGCCCTGCGCTGAGCGCTTACTTCAGGGTTTCCGTGTAAATCTCTGAAATACATGATTCAGATGGAACCCCCAGCAGAAGATTCCCTATAATGAGACAGATGGAGGCATTGTGGACCCGTCTGGCCTATGATCCTGCGGAATCTGTCTTTTTAGGTGAGTATAAAAGGGCGGTCGAACACAGTTTTGTGCACTTCTGAAAAGAAGAACAAAGCTGAACAGAGGCCAGACGGAGTCCAGAGTTACTCTGCTGCCTCATTATAGCGAATGGATCCATCAGGGGTTTCATCTGTCATGCCACACGGAGATTTAGATGTAAACCCCAAAGTAAGTGCTCAGCATAGAGCGCCGGACAAATGTGATCCTAAATGTTATGTAAAATGTTCCTTATTAAAGCTTCAACTTAATCCATTAAAAAAGCAAGGTCCATCATCTGTCAAGCTCCCCTGTTAATTCAGCAAGGAACGGATAATTGCTTAGGAGGCACCGCTACCGGAAGATATACCTGAACTGGTACACCAGTCAATCGTCACATGTGCGTGTGTTTCCGCAGAAGGAACCAGTGTTTTGGGAGCCGCAACCGTCTCTACACCAGCAGAATGGGTGAGTGCACCCTTGTCATCTACCCTGGAAGGGATGTCCTCCCCGCACAGTTCCATCCGAGGCCGTCATCCACCCCCGCATTCCTATGGGAGAACCTACTCCTTCACCCCAGCTGTTGGAGGTTCAATCGGCCTCCTATTCGGACACAGCTCTGGGGGCTACCCATACCTAACTGGCCATAGAGGGCCCCTTTCCCACTCCCAGGCCGGCCGACTGGGTGGAAGGGTTGATCCTCGATAAGAAACAACGAGAGCGGGAAGTCTGGAGAGCTACAACAGCCGGGTGGAGGCGCTCTGGCAGGACGGCGCAGCAGCAGCCGAATGGTGTGTAACGATACCGACCGTGGCTACGGCTTCATTCGAGAGGACGGGACAGAAGCCAAGGTTTATGTAAAGTGTGACATTCATTAAATTCGAGAGATTGTTAAACATGGGAGACCGGGTCTCCTTCTTTAAGAAAGACTGTTCACCCGGGTATTACGCAGTAGCAGTTACCCACTATGACGAGGACGATATGGGTCTCTTCCCAGAGTCAGCACAGGCCTCATCACCGACTGACACCCAGAGATCTGATGGTGCTGAAGTAGCACCATACACATCCTCTGTTGCTGCAGGGATGACATCTGTCGGGGTGTCACACGGCGCATGCCATTGAAACCTTGTGAAGAAATAATAAATCTGCACCATGTTTGATACGGGACTGTTCTGCGTCCCCATAGGGCAGGGGGTCCTGACATACTCTACAGATTAGAGAGCCACACGGCTGTTGTGGCCTTTAACAATGCTGAAGGTAAGCGTTGTCTGCGGTACATAGTTATGACCTAGAGGACTGCGAGCTAGACAGAAGAAATGGAGCCTATGGACTCTTTTTTGTTTTTTTTTGTTGCACTTGTTGCGCCTATTCTGCTGGAAATAGGAGGCTGTCTCTTTAATAGGAGACCTCTGGAAAGTCTATGCTTCCCTCAAGGGAAGGGGGAGTACCTCTCCTAGGACTGCCTATCATTGCAACCCTGAAAGACTGGAAATTGGAGTGTTACCTGGGCACCATGGACTGCGGTGCGAATTTGACGCTGCTTATATTGAGTCAAATGACTTGCGGTTTTCTTACGGTTTTTATTATTGTGGGTTTTTGTATAGTACCTTGCTTGAGGATGACCAAGTTCAAGGAAAGAAGCAGTGTAAGGGGGTGAGCTATAATGTCTTTCATGCTTCCCTTCCCTCTGATTATCTTCCAGTACTTAATGTTTACAGATGTGTTTTATGATAATTGCCTGCGGTACTGCTACATGTGTAACTATGTATTACCGCTGATTGCTAATGGTATTGCCACTTAAATGTGTTACCATTATATAGAAAGCTGTAATATATTGTCTTGTATTCCTGTATTATAGTATTGCATGTATATTATGTGTCCTACATGTACAGTCAGGGAAAGTTAGTGTATCCTTCTTGGGACATTAAAGGAGTGCACACTTAGTACATAGTTTCCCCATAGACCGGGTAGATGTAATTATGTTGCAGGCCACTAGATGGGGTATACTAGTGGGGCCTGATAGGATGTTCATAGATTGTTAAATGTAGGAGGGGCTGCTGAGAGTTAAGGTTAGTGATGAAGAGTGGATTAGTCAGATGAAGCCAGAGTGCCCTAGTGTCCACATGGGCTATAGGCACGGACAACTCGGCAGTTATGTAACATTAAGTCATTATATCCCACGTTACCCTCGGCCACTTCATGTCTTAGCAGTGGGTCAGAACAGAAAAAGGAACATGTGGCGTCTTACCACCTGGGCCAATGCTTTTAGGGCAGAAATTGGCTGGACTAAGGAAATTAGAGGAGCTGGAGCTTCGCCGAAAAAGGTACAGTCGCACCAGATGCTTCACCAGGGGTCACCAAATGTAGTGATTGATGAATTCATGTCTGGGGCAAAACAGGCTGAAGGAAATGTCATTATAGTGAGGTCAGGCCAGGAAGGAAATGGGAAGCAGTCTAGTACAGTCCGGTCCGAGTGTGTAAGCAAAGAAGTTACAGCAAGCAAGGGAAAGATGAGGAAGCAAGCAAATGTTATAATATATCAACTATGGATGTAACATGCGAAATCCTAAGTAAAGAAAGTGTTAATGTTGTTTTAGACTGCGTCTCCATTGATTGCCTTGATGAGGGACCGTTATGGCCTTGTTAAGTGCCCGGGTGAAGCTGAATCTGGAGATGCAGGTATGCAAATTCTTACCAATACTCTATCCAGCTTTTGCCTTCTCATACACCAACCAATTTCTGCCTGTCACATTGCGGTGTAATCTATACTGGGCCTGAGGCAATAGTTCAGCGTCCTCCAATCTACAGTGAGATTCAAATTCTCACCAATACTCTATAGACCCTTTACCTTGTTTTACAGTACCATACATCTGTTGTTATTTTGGGTACCTTTTTAAAAAAAATGAAGAAGTATGGTGGAAGAGGCCGTGGAAGTGGGCGGGGGTTGCCTGCTGGTCCTGATGGTGGTGTTGGTGGTGGTGCTTCTGCTGGTAGTGGCAAAAGCACAATAGCAGCTAAGGCAGGAGGTGTTGAGCGTGCATCATGGTCTGGCTCCGGAACGCCTTGAAGGCTACCTTTTCTGGGAGTAGGTTAACCGCTTTTAAAGGCGGAGCATGACGAACTGGTTTTGGCTTACATTGCCGAAACAGACTCCAGCAAATATTCCCTCCTCTTCTGAAGTTTCAAAAAATGCAAGCACTGAGTCGTCAAGTGTTGGCTCCTGGTCAGGAAGAACCCCTTTCCTTGTGTCCTTCACCCCCACCAAAAGTGAATGATGCAGTAGGCCACACTTCACATTAGTCCATGTAGCTCTTTCTATCTTACCATGCCTGGGTTATCAAGTCAAATTGTGAATTCCCAAGTCCAAGATGAATCAGACGTGGAGTGTGGGTGGCTAGCCAGGGCAGTGGGGTTAATCGGTACCGGGCCGGTGTCTCACAGGGATGTGTCACGGTGGTGGTGACCCGTTCCGTGGCCCTGGGCATCCAAGCAAAGGGGTGAATTACGTTTATAGGTGAATGATACATGACGCCACCTGTGGTTTCTGATTAGATTGACCAGCGCTGCAGTGTCGCTTCTCTGGGACAGATGTTGTGGTGCAGCTAAGATGTAGAAGCCCTGCACAGGTAGGGCCGTAGTCGCAGGGCAGATGAAAGAGTTGGTAGATGGTGTGTAGTGCAGGATGTAGCAGAGCCGTGCGCCAGGCGCAGAGAAAGATGACAGACACAGTCATGCAGTTCCTTTACCTGTACTTGGTAAGTGCCGTCCAGGACCCAGAGTACAAATGGAGAAGGAGTTGGTCAGCCTGGAAGCCAATTTGGAATTCTCTCTCTGCAGATAGGTAGTGTGGTCTCCGTTCTAGCACTTATCTGAGGTATTCTCAGTGCTGAGTTCAATGAAGTTTCCCCTGTTGACTCTCGTACTTTCTCGTATGGCAGGCAGCCATAGCCTTTTCCTCCTGGCTCCCACACGTCGATGCTGGGGCCTCCGAGCCTTAGTTTTGTACAGAGCATTGACAACTGCTACTTCCTCCGGTTTCGGCTGCAGGAACATCAGTGTCCCTACAAACTCGGAGACCGGAATCCGGACCATGCGCTCCAGCTAGGAGTGAGCCTTAACTCTGCTCATCCTCCAGCTCCCCTTCTCACGTCCACACACTTCCCCTTCCCTGCACAGAGTGCCCTAACTTACCTCCTCCCGACCACAGAGAGCAGCTCCTCAGCAGTCAGGTTCAGAGGTCTCCCTGCTGGCCTGGAGTGGGAAATGTGTTGTGTGTTGGTTGAACTGCTAGAGATCCTTCGTTGCTCCCAAGCATGACATCACACTCCCTAGGAGGAAGGTAATGCCACTGTGGCGACCGTACTCCTGGGGACGCCACAAGTGCACCGATGCTCAGCCACTGCTAGATGATTCTGCTGGTACATTGACCCAGACCACTACATTCCCCTCACACTCTACACAGCCAGAGTCTGACCCTGAGGAAACTCAGGTTCCCCTTCCCGCATACTATACCACCTTACAAGGTGACAAAGAGGAAGGTGCAGATGAAAGTGCAGGTTCCTTGAGCAGGTGGGGGGCATACTCATGGGCGATGGCACTGGCACAGGGCTCCTCATAGTACGCAAAAGTGTCTCTGCCGGTGGGAGAGCCCACCCGCCGTCAGACACACTGCCACACACCGCCGTACTATGAGGGGCCCTGTGCCAGTGCCGTTGCCGAGTGGGCCCCCCCTGCTTGCTCCGGATCACAGCACTTGCAAAGTTGAAATACTTACCTCTCCCTGCTCCACCGCCATGACGTCTTCCGCGTGTCCTATCTGATATTCTGATCAGAGAGTGCAATGACATCACGTCTGTATGCCCTCTGCCAAAACAGCCAAGTGCAGAGAGATGGAAGATGGGGACAACGAGGAGTCCAGACTAGTACAGGGATTCCCTAGTGAGGAGACTTATTTAATTGTTTTCAATGTTGGGACAGCAATTTTTGGGGAGCACTATACTCTGGAGAATGATATATGGGGCCCACCATACACTGGAGCATTCCAAAGGTGGACATCAGACACTGGAGCAGCATTTACAGGGCCCATTATACACTGGAGCATTAGAAATGGGGCCCCTTATATATGGAGCATTATTTGGGCCCATAAGACAGTGGAGCTTCATCCATGGGGACCAACATATACTGTAGCATTATGTGGAGCTCATCATATACTGTTTCAAACATTATATGGGACCAATGATTCTGTATGGAGAAATAAATGGGCCTCATTACTCTGTATAGCGCACTATGCGGTGCCCATAATACTGTATTGAGTAATATACTGTCCGTTTTTGGAGCTATTGGAGAATTTAAAATCGATATCAGTCATGAGATGTAAAAAGTGAAGTATTTTTCATTGTACTATACCGCTATTTCTCTACCGTATCGGAGCCTCATGAGTTGTGGTATGTGTTAAAGGGGCGCTCTTTGGCCCAGGGCACATGAAAACCTGG
The DNA here is from genome assembly GCF_039654945.1 of Dendrobates tinctorius. Classification (NCBI taxonomy): domain Eukaryota; kingdom Metazoa; phylum Chordata; class Amphibia; order Anura; family Dendrobatidae; genus Dendrobates; species Dendrobates tinctorius. The sequence continues at coordinate 20,529,590 of NW_027361770.1, forward strand.
AGCCAGCCCTACCCCTCCACAACTTTAGCCAAATAATTCCCAGTTTTCAGTGCGTAACTATTATTATGAAGTAAATTAAGGTTGACAAGCTTCAGTAATAAAAATTGATGTTTTTGCCATTCAAATGGGAACTGTAGGTGTGTTTAATGTCCTCCACTCCCTGCCGACTTTGCTTCCCCATTGACTTGCATTGGGTTTCGTGTTTCAGTCGGCCTTCGACTTTTCACGATAAATGGCCGATTTCGTTCGACCCGACTTTTGAGAAAGTCGGGTTTCATGAAACCCGACTCGACCCGAAAAAAGGCAAAGTCGCTCATCTCTACAGGTCATGACTACAGTCCTGGCCCTCTCTTACACTTGCAGACCTCAAATAATGCTAAGATACTAAGATCCTTAGATGTGATACATTTTCAGGGATAGTCCTAGTCTGTTGTTACTGTATATGGTGATTTTCTATATTACTCATAGGGGTACCAGAGATGTGTTTATGCTTTTGCCTTTTTAAATGTTTTTAATCTATGGGTGTTTTTCCTGTCATCAATAAACATTACCTATTATTGCCTTCTACTTAGATGTGCGCACTTTCATGCATAGACCTTTTTTCTTGTCTTGCCCTGAATGGCCAAACACTCGGCAAATGAGATTTAATGTTAATAAATATAGAGTAACGCACCTAGGGTGGAGTAATCCTATTGCTGCATATACATTTAATGGGAGTATACTCGGGACTACAGAACAGGAGAAGGACTTGGGTATTCTGGTTACAAGTAAGCTGAGCAGCAGTACTCAATGTCAAGCAGCAGCCACAAAGCAAACAAGATTTTAGGGTGTATAAAAAGTTAGATAAAATCCCACGATCCCAACATATCATTACCCCCATATAAATTACTTGTGAGGCCACATCTAGAGTGGAGTTTTGAGCTCCACATTTTTTTTTATAAGGATATTCAAAAGTTAGAGTCATTTCAAAGGTGGACAACAAGATTATTACAAGGGATGGAAGGCCTCTCATATGACGAGAGGTTGGAAAAGTTGGGATTTTTAGCTTTGAATAAAGCCACAGAGGAGATCTCGTTTATATGTATAAAAGTATGTATGGCCAAAACAAAACACTGGCACACAACCTATTCCTTCCAAAGACCATACTAAGGACTAGGGGCCTTTCATTTTAGGTGGGAGAAAGGCAATTCCGGCAGCAAAATAGGAAAGGGTTCTTTACAGTTAGAGCCGTCAGATTGTGGAATGCCCTGCCACAGGAGGTAGTAATGGCAGACACAATAATGTCTTTTAAAAAAGGGCTGGATGATTTCCTCAATACACATAACACAGTGGGCTACAGTTAAATTAGTGACAAAATGAACAAATGGTGGAGAGATGTTGAACTTGATACACCTAGGTCTTTTTTTCAACCTATGTAACTATCACTAAATCCACAAGAGTTTTCAAAGAAACTGGAGTCTTGATAGGGACGAACTGCCAAGGCACGTGACCCAGGAAGGATGGAGGGCAAGCAACTTTTTGCCTTGGCAAGTTATTTAAATGCATAGCTCTACGAGCAAAAGGCCTCTAACCATGGTAAAGGAGAAAGACAACTCTGAGAACAGAATGTTCTTCTGAAGCAAAAATATTATTTTGAAACACATTTGATAATATGTATTTACCTTTGATCGCTTTGGGAAACTTTCTGTTGCAAAAAAGCTAAAAACAAGGTAAGATCTTTATTGTGGTTGCTCACAAATGAGACATTGATCAGATGTCTAAATGTGAAATGTACTAGCTTTCTCATGTCCTCAGTGGCGAGGGGAGATACAGCAAAAGTTATTTCAATAATGAAGGTCACTTACTGTCTGGCTAATAACGAAAGCAGTGATGCACATTATTATTGCATAATCAATTTAAAATTCAGCAAGGTTGACATTTCAAAAGTCATCGGTGTCTGCTGTCATAGTGTTTTTGCTTTATCCAGGTACGGGTGTATTATTTGACAAATCCCCAACGTCTTCCCTTCGTGAATCAACATCTTCAAATGGACAGGCAGGGCAGCACATTACGGCAGCTGGGTGACAAGAGCTTTAGTGGATTACATGTAACAAGATCTTAGACATCTTCCACTGATCGCACTGCATCAGGCTTTTAATAATTAGCTTCACATTGCTGCATGGCTTTTAATGTGCACTAAATAGAGCATGAAATCCTAGATCCCATTCACCTGGATGTGTAACTGTAGACTCGCTATTCTGTATCTGTGCATCAGTCTAGGAATCTATAAGTTTCATCAACAACCCCCACCTATGGTACCTTGTGTCAGCAGCAAGGTTTCACACTGTTTATTATAAGATCCCAGGTTGCAGCTTTATCCAACAACTGATTGGTGAAATTGGCATTTATACACCAGTAGATGGTAGTGCTCACTGGTGCAAATTGTTACTTCATTGTACTGTACGCTGCTGAAATGTGAAGTCAGGTTTTCTTATTCTGAGGGGCGAGAGGTCAAATTAGTCATTAAAGTAGGATGAAATCCAACACAAAATTATGATGTAGGCTTCTATTGTCTGTTCTATTGGAGAACATCCATTAATTCTACTTTTATTTTTGCACAATAACCATCAATGGCAACAGAACAAATAATGATAGAAAAATATTCAGAATTGAGAGTCCTCAGTGATATATACCTTTTATGGTATGTGCACACGCTGCGGATTCTGCTGCGGATCCGCAGCGGTTTTGTGTACAGCACCATTAAAATCAATGAAAAACCAAAAACACAGTGCACATGCTGCAGATTTTTCCGTGCGGATTTGCTGTGGTTTCTAATCCGCAGCACGTCAATTCTTTGTGCGGAATGCGCAGCAGTTTTAGGCTATGTGCACACAGTGCGGATTCTGCTGCTGATCCGCAGTGGTTTTGGCCCTGCGGGTCCGCAGCAGATTTAGGTGCGTTGTACAGTACCATTGTTTTCAATGGTAAACTGAAAAATGCTGTGCACATGCTGCTGATTTTTCCGTGCGGATTTGCTGCGGGTTACAATCCGCAGCATGTCACTTCTTTGTGCGGATTCCGCTGCGGTTTCACACCTTGTCCATTATGAGTTGTGAAACCGCAGGGCTAAACCGCAGGCTAAGGATAACGTTACACTTAGCGATGCACCAGCGATCCCGACCACGATATGCCCCGGTCAGGATCGCTGGTGCATCGCTAAGTGGTCGCTAGTGAGCTGCTAAACAGGCAGATCTCACCAGCGACATCGCAGGGGTCGGGGGTCGCTAGTTATCTGTCAGACGAGGCGATCCTGACGTCCTCCCACCCGTGTCCACGCGTCGCTCGTCGCCCCAGCAGGAAGTGGCCGACGAGAAACGGCCCAGGACGTTCTCGCGCGATCAGCGATAATCAGCGGGGGAGTCGGTCGGAGGTAAGTATCACACATAGCGATATCGCTAGCAATATAGCCGCTGCATCACAAAACTAGTGACGTTATAGCGATATTGCTAGCAATATCGCTTAGTGTAACGGGCCCTTAAACCACAGGTAAACCGTAGGACTTTTGACCTGCGGATTTTTCAACAAAATCCGCACAACCTAAAAACTGAGTGTGCACATACCCTAACACCTGCTTCATTGTACAGGTGTCAAACCGCAGGTCAAAACCGAAGGCTAATCCACAGATAGACCCTGCGGATTTACCTGTGGATTTTGCAAAATCCGCGAGGAAAAATCCGCAGCACAATCCGCAACGTGTGCACTTACCCTTAATGGCTAACACGGTACGAAGATACAGTATACATCTTTCCTGTATCTAAATAATGATAGGTATCCATTTGCATTCTGATTTAAAGATACCTTTTTGCAATGTTGGGGAAATGAAAAAAAAGAATTTAAATTCATTTTATAAAGCCTGATCAAGCAGTGGAGGCAAATATTGCAATAAATATTCAAATTCTCTTTCTACAATCTAAAATCAATATGCCACATGTAAAAGCATTAACGTGGTATTCTCAGAATGGAAAGCCATTTCTTATTATGCCCTGACTTCGTAAACTCACTGAAGATCCTCCCCCAGGGATCAGTAAGCCATTCCCTATCCATAACTTTTGATTCTGAGAACCCCTTTAAGAATATTATCATGTTTTCTGAATAACATAATTAAAAACTTTCATCAATTAAAAAAGGGCAGCACAAAGCTCACATATGTTTTTTGCACACTAAAAAAGTTTTTGTGATGAAAAAAAAGCATTTATTTTTTCCCATTCAAGATAAACATTTAAGGAAATCAAAATTCTGAACTCTTGCATATTGACAATATATTATTAGCATTCCAAGCCATTATTTCTTTTCAATGATATAGTGACAGGCAATCAATTATGAGCCTATGAGAATATGGCTATATACATGTGACACTAATGGGAACTTTAGTGACTGCCACTTATGGGGAAAATAAGTGGCAGACGTTCTGGAGGCAACTAAGGAGTTCTGAAGAAAAAAACACAAAAAAAAACAAACAAAGGGTATGTTGTTGCTGTTTTAGGCATCTGAGGATGAGGGGCCAGTGGGAATGTCAGAGGACTTTTCAATTATAGGGGTGTTGATTTTAGGTCCATCTTAAACTCGATCTCATCTTTAATGATACAAGCCCATAGCAGTACCCTACCGCCACCTTGCTGGAGCCTAAGGCTATTGTAGGTTCACATTAGTGTTTGAGTCTGCAGCGTGGTGCTGCGAACTTCTTTCCTTAAGCTCTGTCTACTTCCGCATGCATCCTGCATACCTATCTTTAACATTGTGTATGCAGGGACATGCGCTATATGCGGATGTGTCATTTTGATGTGCCCGTCGACCGCAAGAAAATGCAACATGCTGCGTTCGACGCACACATCAAAACAACTCACGAGGACGCATCTGACTCGCCCCGAGAGGCCGTGGGGTCCTCGGTACCGGGCCCGGGTCCGTTGATTTCAATGGGAGATGTCACAGTGGCAGTGACCCGTTCCGTGGCCTCAGGTGGTCAATATAAAAGGGGCAGAGTGATGGGGATAAGGTTATTGAGATTATTCGTGACGCCACCTGTGGTTTCTGGTCAGTTTGACCAGCGCTGCAGGGTTGCTTCTCTGGACAGATGTTGTGGTGCAGCAATGATGTTAAAGCTCCCCACAGGTGGAGCTGTAGTCCCAGGGCAGTAGTAATAGGTGTTGAGGGAAAGGGTGCAGTGTTACGCACAGGGATGTAGCAGTGCTGAGTGGGTTGTCGCAGGAAGAAGGCAATGAGACAGCTGAGTGCAGTTCCAGTTCTTTTACTCACGTTCTTGGCACAGACAGGTGCCCGCTTCAATGCCGCGGTCTCCAGATCAGGGGCTCAGCCAACTCCCAGGCAGATGGAATCAACCTTTCCAGCGCTCCCTTTAGTGTGCCTGTTCTGAACGTCTCCTTTCTAGCGCTTATCTGAGGTACTTGCGGTACTGAATTACACTGAAGTTCCTCCTGCTTGTTGTTACTCAAACTCCACTCGCATGACAAGTGACTTTAGCCTGCTTCGGGGACTCCATCCGTCATGTCCCTGCTCACACTTAGGTTGCCACTGTGTTTTCGAGTCTTTTGTGGGAACAGAGTGGTCACAACTCCTATTCTTCCGGTTTCTGCTGCAGGAACATTAGTTTCACAAACAGCCTCAGAGACTCGATTCCGGCCATGCGCTTCAAACTCGAGGAAGGGCTCTGCTAGTCCTAGTCCTTAGTTCTCTTCTCCTTACGTTCCGTACTAATCTTTCTTCCTTCTGTAGAATCAGGCTTTCTATTGCTCTTTCCCGTGCCAGCAGCTCCAGGTCACTGAAGTCTGCTGCAGCACTTCCATTCATTCCATCCCTCTCTGGGGATCTTCTCTCACTAACCGACTACTTCCTAACATTCTCTCGCTCTCTTGTGTCATCTCAACTCCACCCACCACCCAGCACTCCTTGTGTTCCAAGCAGGGAGCCACAAAGGGTGCTATGTTATTCTAAAGTGTTTGTGTTGGACGTGAGTGGTGGAGTCTAGTTAGGTGTTCCATCTTACCTGGGAAGTGGGATACTACACCTCAGGAGGAGGTGCAGTACCTCTGTGGCGACTGAACCCTCAGGGGCACCACACATCCGCATACAACGCATATCCCTGCGTACACAATGTTAAAGATTGGTACGCAGGATGCATACAGAAGTAGGCGGAGCTTAAGGAAAGACGTCCAGAGCACCAAGCTGCAAACTCAAGCGCTAATGTGAACCCGGCCTTAGTTATAGCGGCGCTCTGTGCTTGTTACTGATCCCAGGTGGGTGTATTACCTGATATCCCCATCCATCTGATTTATCAAGAGTCACACTCATCTCATCAGTCCATAAAATTTAGAAAAACCTCTTTTCAGGTATTTCTTGGCCCTGTCTTGATATTTCAACTTAAGTTCCGTGTTCAGCAGTGGTCGGGTTTCATCCTTCCTTACCTTGTCCATGCCTGTAAGCAATGAACACCTTGTGTTTCAGGGCACTCCAGGGAGGTTGACATTCTGAATTATGACAGCATGTGAGGATAATGGGATTCTTGATCACTTCTTTTTTTTCTCAGCATGCATGTTTTTTGCGACCGTGTTCACTTTTGCAACAAAACTTTTGATGGTTCTATGATCACATCCCAATATCTTAGCAAATTCAACAGTGCTGCATTTCTATGATAGGCTTAACAATTTTTGTCTTGTCAGAGAGAGATATCTCTGTTTTGGCCAATTTTGCCTGAGGAAAACAAGCTGCCTAATAATTCTGAACAACTTCATAAAGAGGGTTGATATCCTTTGGTCACACCCTCGCTCATTATACAAATACACCTCACCTGATATGCATCATCAAATAAGTATTCAAGGTTATACAGCTCGTAGTTTAAAAATATACATAAAAGTGATCATGTGGTCAAGATACTCACTTGTTTAATAAATATGCAAACAGCATACGCTAAAGAGTATTTTTTCATTATATATGTGACACCCCAGAGTCCGGTTGTCACAGTGACATCGCCTCCCTCTAAGAGGTGAAGTCATGCTTGGAGGCAGAAAAGGGACCCCCATGCCAGGTAGCATAGATTAAATCACAATTCCTGCTGCAGGTCAGAAAAGGGAGATGCCTTATAAATTCTTGCCAGCAGAGGGGGTTGGTGAGTCAGCTAGAAGTCAGCTGAGGGGGTTCTCATGGAAACGAGAGCAGCTGTGAGCTGTGAGGAGAAATGACTAGGCAGTTAAAAAAACGTGAGGTAAAGAGTGCTTTCTGGAAGATCCTGTCAGTTCAAGACAGGCAGCTGATCTGTGAAGAGGGAAAGGACACGAGCAAAGATGGAGAGACTCTGGGAAGCTAAAACTGCATATAGCAGACCAAGAGTGAAGCGCTAATAGGGAAAAGGGATGTCAGAGTCTTTGGTGGTCAGGAGCTGTATGTTCTGATCGCCTGATCTGAAAGTACAGGGAATTGTAAATTCCTGTGTGACATTGAACACCTGAGGGCACAGCAGCGGATAAGGAGCCCAGGGCCGACGGTGAAAAGGACGGTACCCGTGGAATAGGCTCATGCTGACAGCCGTACAGGTTAGTGAAATCATCACGCAATTGAGGGTCGCAGCATAGTTATAAACAGCGGAGACCCACACACAAAGCGCAGAAGGAACGTCCTAAATCCCCACCTGGCAAGGTGGATCCCCTGAATGCCTCCAGGCGAGCCGGACTCATTCCATCACCTGTATGTGGTACTCCGGATTACAACCACTTTCAAGTAAAAGGTAAAGGAACTGCACCTCTGTGTCCTCCTCTCATTTTTCTGCACCCCAACGTTCACAGCCATTTTTACTATTTATTTAACATCTTTGCCCTGGGACTATTGCTCTACCTGTGGAGAGCTATTTTCACCTCAGCTGCAACACACCAACAGTCTCAGGGGAGCAACACCGCAGTGCTGGTCACCTCTGACCAGAATACCACAGGAGGCGTCACGTATTTAACCATCTATAAACTTAATCTTCATTTTTACCGCATAAATACCACACAACTTTCCCCTATTTTATTACTGGATGCCTCTGGGCCACAGACCGGGTCGCCGCCGCCGTGACACCGTCCCCCATTGAAGTCGACCGGACCGGTACCGAGTACCCCCAGGGCCCTTGGGGCACTCCAACTGGCGTCACGAACAGGATTTAGCGAGCCTAGCAAAGTTGGGTACAAGAAGCCTGGCAAAGCTGGGTACTGTGCGCCATAAACTCTATTAAATTGAGTGCTAAAGACTTTACTGAGCTTTCAAATAACCGCCATAACTGTGTCATACAGCACGTGCGAGCAGAGAGGGACGTGCAATTGTGGACAGAGCCAGAAATAAAGCACAACTCGAAGCCCCTGCCCGTGCTCGGACGTTAGTGAGCAAGTGAAAAAGCAGGAAGAAAATGCCCAACGCTGGTGAAGATTCAGCGTTGGTCATAGCTGCAGCCCCCATAATGCCGCTATCAATGCCATATATACCAGGAGCGGCCTGGTTACCACAGTACTCAGGGGAGTCACACACCCTGAGCGATTTTAAAGAAAGACTATGTAGTTTGTTCAAAGTGTACCCCCTGTCAGAAAGCCAATAAGTCAGTATCCTCATTGGCCAGTTAACTGGTGCGGCTCAGAGGAAAGTAAAGTCCTGGCCGGACACTGATAAAGGAACTGTCAAACAAATCTTAGCCAGACTGAAAGATACTTTTGATACCCATACTGCAACAGAGATAAAAATGAGATTCTTTGGGTGCAAACAGAGAGTGCCGGACAGTATACGGGACTATGCCCTTAATCTTCAGGAGGCACTACGGGCTGTAAAGCAGGTTGATCCTGAGAGCGTGCAAGATGAAGATATATTATTAACAGAGCAGTTCATAGAGGGACTCCAGTCTAACAACCAAAGGACACCGCTGCGCATAATGGCCCTACAAAATCCTGAATTGGACTTTGCACACTTTAAGGGCCCCATCACACATAGCGATCTCGTTAGCGAGTTCGCTGCTGAGTCACAAGTTTTGTGACACAACAGCGATCTCACTAGCAAGATCGCTGTGTGTGACAGCGATCAGCGACCGGCCCCCCTGCCGATATCGCTGATCGCTTTTGGAAAGCCCTGGACATTTCTTTGATCGCTGGTCTCCCTCTGGCCAGCACGCATCGCTGCGTGTGACAGGCGGGAGACCAGCGATCAGCTGGTGTCTAGTGTTGAGCATTCCGATACTGCAATATCGGGTATTGGCCGATATTTGCGGTATCGGAGTTCCAATACTGAGTTCCGATACTTTTAGAATATCGAATACCGGAATCGGAAGTTCCCATAATGCAATGAGCCAGTTTGATTTTATTCAGCCAATGAGGAACCCTAAGAAGTGTGGGCACATCCTGTTATGCATGTTAGGCATGTTAACTAATGGCATGGCTGTGATTGGCTGTGAGCAGACCACCCAGCTGCTCCTCCCCCAGACACACACTGAACAGTGATCTATGGAAAGTGAAACTAGTGAGGGAGGAGGAAATGACCAGTTCTCATTTCAATGCCAGAACACCCCCCCGGACGTTTATCTTAGAAGCAAGAGATGATATCTTGCAAACCGTTCAGACTAGCCACAGAAGGTAAATTACTTATTGTCAGCATTCTGCAGCCTTGATATGCACTGAGATGAGGTGAAAAGCCCGGACAACCTGTTCTGTTATGTATTTCCGCCAAATTGGATCGCCCGCCAGAGCTGGTGGGGTACTCGGTACCGGGCCCGTTGGTTTCAATGGGAGATGTCACGGTAGCTGTGACCCGGTCCGTGGCCCTCGGGGTCCATTGTAAAAGGGAAATGTTGAACGTGTGGATGATGATTAAAGTCTATGAGTGAATGATTCGTGACGCCATCTGTGGTGTTCGGCAATGAAGATGTTAAGCCGATGCTGCAGACAGATCCTCTGGGACAGATAGTGTGGTGCAGCTTTGATGTTGTGGCCCTCCACAGGTAGGGCTGTAGTCCCAGGGCAGTGTAGATGGAGAGGTAGTGAAGAGACGTAGGTGGTGCAGTGCCAGGCACAGAGATGTAGCAGTGCTGAGTGTGTTGGCGCAGGAATAACAGGAGGACACCACGGCATGTAGTTCCAAAGCTTTATTCACAGTCTGTTGTGCATACAGGTGCTCGCATCCGTGCCGTGTCCTCCGGGTCAGGGGCTCAGTCAACCTCCAAGCTAGATGAAGCACTCCATTCCAACACTCCGCCAACATGTGCCTTTTCTGAACGTCTCCCTCTATTACTACACAACCCCTTTAACATAGTCAATATATTTGTAACTCCGAACGTCTTAAAAAAAAAATTAATTCCTGCTATTCCATTTGATTGGGCTAAACCTCTATGCCTTTAATGTCTCCTCCACCT